>NC_069501.1:760085239-760177622 GCF_027579735.1 Bombina bombina | reverse complement strand
GCATTATCACTTCCTTGGAAGTATCATCCTGCTTATATCTTTCCGCCTCTAGTTCTTTTTCCAAGAGTAATCTCCAAGATTCTGAAGGAATGCTCGTTTGTTCTGCTGGTAGCTCCGGCATGGCCTCACAGGTTTTGGTATGCGGATCTTGTCCGGATGGCCTCTTGCCATCCGTGGACTCTTCCGCTAAGACCAGACCTTCTGTCGCAAGGTCCTTTTTTCCATCAGGATCTCAAATCCTTAAATTTAAAGGTGTGGAGATTTAACGCTTGATTCTTAGTCAAAGAGGTTTCTCTGACTCTGTGATTAATACTATGTTACAGGCTCGTAAATCCGTATCTAGGGAGATATATTATAGAGTCTGGAAGACTTATATTTCTTGGTGTCTTTCTCATCATTTTTCCTGGCATTCTTTTAGAATTCCGAGAATTTTACAGTTTCTTCAGGATGGTTTGGATAAAGGTTTGTCTGCAAGTTCCTTGAAAGGACAAATCTCTGCTCTTTCTGTTCTTTTTCACAGAAAGATTGCTAATCTTCCTGATATTCATTGTTTTGTACAAGCTTTGGTTTGTATAAAACCTGTCATTAAGTCAATCTCTCCTCCTTGGAGTTTGAATTTGGTTCTGGGGGCTCTTCAAGCTCCTCCGTTTGAACCTATGCATTCATTGGACATTAAATTACTTTCTTGGAAAGTTTTGTTCCTTTTGGCCATCTCTTCTGCCAGAAGAGTTTCTGAATTATCTGCTCTTTCTTGTGAGTCTCCTTTTCTGATTTTTCACCAGGATAAGGCGGTGTTGCGAACTTCTTTTAAATTTTTACCTAAGGTTGTGAATTCTAACAACATTAGTAGAGAAATTGTGGTTCCTTCATTATGTCCTAATCCTAAGAATTCTAAGGAGAAATCATTGCATTCTTTGGATGTAGTTAGAGCTTTGAAATATTATGTTGAAGCTACTAAGGATTTCAGAAAGACTTCTAGTCTATTTGTTATCTTTTCCGGTTCTAGGAAAGGTCAGAAGGCCTCTGCCATTTCTTTGGCATCTTGGTTGAAATCTTTAATTCATCATGCTTATGTCGAGTCGGGTAAAACTCCGCCTCAAAGGATTACAGCTCATTCTACTAGGTCAGTTTCTACTTCCTGGGCGTTTAGGAATGAAGCTTCGGTTGATCAGATCTGCAAAGCAGCAACTTGGTCTTCTTTGCATACTTTTACTAAATTCTACCATTTTGATGTGTTTTCTTCTTCTGAAGCTGTTTTTGGTAGAAAAGTACTTCAGGCAGCTGTTTCACTTTGAATCTTCTGCTTATATTTTCAGTTTTTTTCTTTATAAGATTTAAACTTTATTTTTGGGTGTGGATTTTTTTCAGCGGAATTGGCTGTCTTTATTTTATCCCTCCCTCTCTAGTGACTCTTGCGTGGAAGATTCACATCTTGGGTAGTCATTATCCCATACGTCACTAGCTCATGGACTCTTGCTAATTACATGAAAGAAAACATAATTTATGTAAGAACTTACCTGATAAATTCATTTCTTTCATATTAGCAAGAGTCCATGAGGCCCACCCTTTTTTGTGGTGGTCATGATTTTTTTTGTATAAAGCACAATTATTCCAATTCCTTATATTTATGCTTCGCACTTTTTTCTTATCACCCCACTTCTTGGCTATTCGTTAAACTGATTTGTGGGTGTGGTGAGGGGTGTATTTATAGGCATTTTAAGGTTTGGGAAACTTTGCCCCTCCTGGTAGGAATGTATATCCCATACGTCACTAGCTCATGGACTCTTGCTAATATGAAAGAAATGAATTTATCAGGTAAGTTCTTACATAAATTGTGTTTTTTAAATGGACAGTACTGGTTAAAATTAAGGTTACTGTATTTAATTAAAGGACTTATTTCTTTCATGTAAGTGGCAAGAGTCCATGAGCTAATTTCGTATGGGATATACATTCCTACCAGGAGGGGGCAAAGTTTCCCAAACCTCAAAATGCCTATAAATACACCTCACTCACACCTCAGTTTTACAAACTTTGCCTCCTTGTGGAGGTGATAAAGCAAGTTGTGCTGGATTTGCTTCTGTGGAAGGCGCTTCTAAGCATTTTGAAGCCCAATTCCTCTCTGAGTACAGTGTTTGAAGGATGTGAAGGGAGTATTGCCTGATGACACCATGTTTTCGCCTATGGGAAATCTATTCCAATTCTCTCTGTAAATCTGTCGCAGGGATTCATCTGCTGCTTCCCTTTACAGATCGACATTATACTCCTCTACCATTACCTCTGCTGATATGTTTCAGTACTGGTTTGGCTGTCTGCTATATGTGGATGGGCGTCTTACACGGTAAGTTTACAGTATACTTTTATTATATAGAATAATAATAAGACACTCTCAGCTATGGATTGGGCACTTTTTAAGTAAAGTTGTTATATATTGTTTGTATACATGCCTTGAGTCAGTAATTCAGTGCTCTTTTTGTGAGTCTGAAACATACAGGGTTTTTTTTGGAGCTAGTAATTTATTTATAAATTAGGATGCTAAGTATTATATTAGTCTCACGGAATGTTGATAATCACATTTTATGCAGCTATAATAGCAGTATCGATTAGGCTTTATTTTGGTACATTTTGTTTTTTGTATATACAGTACAATCAAAATTCTTACCTGCTTTTTAGAATCATAGGCGTTTTAGAAATCCTCTTCAGCTTTGCATGTCGCGCATGGGATGATGCTATTTATGTCATAGGGTGACGTGTCATCCATTGTGTGCCATTTTTTGGCGCCAAAAAATTTCCCGCCAAAAAATGTCCTGCCAAAATTGCCGTTATAAGTTTTGCCCCAAGCTCATTCAGTGTTCTTAGTAAACACTTAGAGAGCTTTAATGCAGCATTTTATGAATCAGTTTTCTTTTTTATATTTTTTTAGCTCTGTTTTCCATTCTCTCAAGCCTGTTATATATTTATCATATATAGGAGCATGGATAAAAATTTGCAGAATTTATTTTTTTCTAATTTAGTTTTTTTGCAATTATGGCTCAAACTGAACCTGCCTCTGATGTTACCATATGATTTGAGCTCCCTAAACAAGTATTTAAAGGGACATTAAACACTTGTCATTAGGATTTTTTGGGGTTTTTTTAGTCATAATGCTGTTTTAGTTTTTAAAATGCAAATCGCATTTTTTTTTATTATAGGTTTTCCTATTTTTTATTTTTTTTTTATTTACTTGTGCTTTGTTCCTGCTCCCTGATGAATCTGTGCAGATATGGTGGAAGTCTGTGCTTATTGCTGTGAGCGTGCACGCATGTAGACATAGCTCTCACAGCATAAGTAAAAAAACTACTGCTGCTATAACATTTGCAGGAATTATCGTTAGCTTTTTTTTTTTTTTTTTTGCACAATAATAGATTTTTAAGCAGCATCAGCTATTGATTGCTATTTAACTAATACAATTACATTTATTATTTCAAGTTTAATTTATGTATGCTATTTATTCATTCCTATGTGCACATTTAAAATATTTTTTCCCTCTGGTGAGAAGGGAAAATTAATTCTTGTGGTGCAAGGGAAAGAGGGATGGGTAAGGGATCTGTCGCCCAACACACTGTTACAGCCCAGCGAGGCAGCTGCTGTGTCCTAATCATGTCTGCTGTCTGAAACAATCTGTTTCGCCCTTCTTACCTCTCACCTTTCTCTCCAAGCTCCCGTTCAAGCCATAAATTATTTTGCTTTCCTATGCCTGTCAGAGTCTGTGCTGATCGGACCCTATGCAAATCTGCTGCATTCCTAGGCTCTGATTTGCGGCTACGCATGTGATAGGAAATAGGCATTAGGAAGATCAGAGCAGATACTGTAGGGAAAGCTTTGTTTGTCTTTTGTTAGTGGTAGGGAGAGGTCAGCCAAAAAATGTAGTCTTCTGTTCCGTACACAACAGGGATAAACGACCAGACAGAGACAGCCAAGCACTCCAGTATAAGTTTTATGTGGCTGCAAATTACCCTTTTCTCCCTAGATTCTTACAGCTATTCGGTCCAAAAAATCTTCAGAGAAAGTAAATTCTGACAAGCCGGTCCTCTAACACAGCTGTCATTCAGTAACATTGGCTCCACTGAATGTATGAAGCTCGTTCACAAGGTTGCTGAGTGCGAGCCTCATAGATTTAGTGGAGACTGCTCTCTTTGTATTTGCAGTAGGGTAGTGGAAATGGGTGCACACATCACGTGACACAGCATCAGCTGTAACGTGCGTTACAAGATGGCGGTGATCATTACTTTTAATAGGCGGTGGTTTAGGTAAGTATTTGAAACAGAAATAAATATGAAAAGGTTAATTAAAAAAAAGTAAAAACACAATAAAGATGCAAATCAGTAACTATTTTATTAAAAAAAAAAGTAATATGAGAAACCAGAAGGTGTTTAGGGTCCCTTTAACAAAGCTAAGTTTGCATGTTGTAATTAAGCTGATCTAAATTATTTAGATATATTATGTGGCTCTTGTTTAATAAACTATTAAATATATCTGAGTACAAATACACACACTTTTATTCTATCTCAGTCTAAATGTACATAGCATTACTGCAGAAATGTTAGATTTTATTGCTACAGCTAAAGAGAAGGCAATGACTGCTAAAATATTTTGTAAATATCTTTTGGGTTTACTCAAAAGTGCCGATTCCTTTATTTGTAATACTGTATTTGAAATTATAAAAAAATATCAAAAGCAAATTTTTGGCAGTCCTTGCTAGAAAAGACTTTTGGCTTAAATCTTGGACTGCTGACATGGTTTCAGACTTTTATCTTTCTTTTCAGGAAAATAAATTCTTTGGTTCTTATGTGTATGCTACGATATTTACTGTTACTGGAGGTAAATGGGCTTTTCTTCCTTAGAACTATGGGAAGATCTAAAGCTTTCAATTGCTTTTCGTCAGAATAAGGTACAAAAAGTTAACAAGTCAAAGCAGGCCAAGAAATCTATCCCTACTACCAAAATTGCATGAAGGTGCGGCCTCGATCCAGAGGTTCTTCTAGGGGGCATTTTATGCCTTTTTCAGGAGGCTTGGTTCCCGTCTGTTCCAGATCCCTGGGTTCTGAATATAGTTTCCCAGGGTTATTGAATAGGATTCAGAACAAGACCTCCCAGAGGAAGTTTGTTTTCTCTCAAATGTTCTAACAAATCCCTTGAAGGCTCAAGCCTTTTTTCAGTCCATTTCGTATCTGAAAACTGTGGGAGTAATTGTGCCAGTGCCTTTGCAAGAACGTGAGATGGGATTTTATTGAAATCTCTTCATTGTTCCAAAAAAGGAAGGTACTTTCAGACCAGTCCTGTATCTGAAAGCTCTAAACAGGTAAGAATTTGTAAGAATTCCTTCTTTCAAAATGGAAACTATTCTGAATATTCTGCCTTTTGTTCAACAAGGGCAGTTTATGTCCACAATAGATTTAAATCATGCTTATCTTTATGTTCTAATTCAAAGGGAACAGTACTGGTTTCTGACGTTTGCCTTTCTAGTTTGTTGCTCTACCATTTGGTCTGACTACAGCTTCAAGAAAATTCACAAAGGTTCAGGGTGCTCAATTGTCTGTGATCAGATCTCAGGGTATTGCAGTGTTTCCCATCCTGAACAATATCTTGGTTCAAGCTCCATCTTTTCCTTTAGCAGAATCCCACACCAAAAAACTGTTGTTTCTTCAATGACGTGGTTGGAGGATCAATTTTCCAAAGAGTTCTTTGGTTCCTCAAACAAAGGTAACTCTTTTGGGATATCAAATAGATTCTCTTGATGAGTTAGGAAATGTAATGGAGCAGAGTAGGTTAAAATTGGTGTCAGTTTGTCTGAACCTTCAGTCCCTCTACTTTCCTTGTGTTGCTCTTTGTATGGAAGTTCTGGGTCACATGATTGTAGCTTCATGTGCAATTCCTTTTGCTCGGTTTTACATTAGACCTCTTCAGCTTTGTATGCTTCATCAGTGGTGTAGGGATCATACTCGGCTATCTCAAAGGATTTTTCTGGATCCCAGTACAAGTCAGTCTCTGACTTGGTTGCTTGATCATTAGTTCATTATTCAGGGTGCTTTTTTTGTTCATCCTACCTGGACTTTGATCACTACAGATGCAAGTCTTTCAGGTTGGGGAACTTTTTGAGGGTCTCTGAGCACACAAGGAGTTTGAGATCCTTGGGAGGTGAGGTTGCCAATAATTATTCTGGAACTCTATTTTCAGGGCTTTTCAGACTTGGCCTCTGTTGAAAAGAGAATCTCATCTCCATTTCCAAACGGACAGTGTCACAGCAGTGACTTATGTCGATCATCAGGGGCCACTCACAGTTCTCTAGCTATGAGGGAAGTGTCTAGAAGTGTCTAGATCTTTAGGGTCTCCCAGAGATAAATCTGATGGCTTCTTGTTTGAACAACACACTTCCCAATTTCGTTGCAAGGTACAGGGACCGGCCGTTTCAGCTTGCTTATCTGTTTCTTCCTCTGGTTCTTCTTCCAAGAGTGATCTCCAAGCCAAGATAAATCATCAATAATTGGCACGTATTAAGCCTGTAATCAAGCCAATTTCTCATTGGAATCTCTACTTGGTGTTAAAGGTTTTGCAGGCTCCTTTTGAACCTATGCATAACATTTCTTTTAAGGTGTTATTCCCCTAGCTATCTCTTCTGCTAGAAAAGTTTGAGTTACCTGCTCTTACCAGTGATCCTCCGTATCTTGTTTTTCATTAGTATAAGTCGGTGTTACGGACTAAATTTTAATTTTTGCCTAAAGTTGTTTGTTCAGGCAATATCAGTAGAGAGATTGATATTCTAAGAATGCTTCAGAGAGATCTTTGCATAATTTGGTTAGAGCATTGAAATTTTACATTGACGCTACTAAGGATTTTAGACAGACTTCTAGTTTGATCACTTTTCTGGTACTAGAAAAGGACTGAAAGTTTCAGCTCTTTCTTTGGCCTCTTGGTTGAAACTTGTGATTCACAAGGCTTATTTGGAGGCAGGTCAGCCTCCGCCACATTGGATTACTGCTCATTCTACAAGGTCAGTTGCCACTTCTTGGGCTTTCAACAATGACCAAATTTGCAAGGCAGCTACTGGTCTTCGTTGCATACTTTTACTAAATTCCATCATTTTTATGTTTTTGCTTCTGAGGCAGCCTTTGGTAGGAAGGTCCTTAAGGCAGTTATCTCAGCTTACTTTATTTTTGCCTGATTTGATAAAAAAAATATTTTTTTTTATTTATTTTTTTTGAGATTTTATGGGGGGTTTGAGCACATCTTTTCTTTTTTTTCCTGCTCTTTTTTTATTGGCATTTATTTCTTTGCACTACCTCATTTTGCATGGCTATACGTTAGACCTAGGTAACTGTGAGGTGGGAGTTTTTTTATAGAGCTCTTGAGGTTTGGGAATATTTGCCTCCTCCTAGTGGTAAGGATAATGGACTCTCACCACCATGAAATAAATGAATCAGGTAATCATATATTGTTTAAAGACTTTAAACTGCAATAAAGGTTGATGTTGCAGCCTTAGTCTTAGACAAGTGGTTTTCTGGAGGATAGCAAACACATACACCAGATTTCTCCAACATAGGTGTGTCCGGTCCACGGCGTCATCCTTACTTGTGGGATATTCTCTTCCCCAACAGGAAATGGCAAAGAGCCCAGCAAAGCTGGTCACATGATCCCTCCTAGGCTCCGCCTACCCCAGTCATTCTCTTTGCCGTTGTACAGGCAACATCTCCACGGAGATGGCTTAGAGTTTTTTAGTGTTTAACTGTAGTTTTTATTATTCAATCAAGAGTTTGTTATTTTGAAATAGTGCTGGTATGTACTATTTACTCAGAAACAGAAAAGAGATGAAGATTCTGTTTGTATGAGGAAAATGATTTTAGCAACCGTCACTAAAATCCATGGCTGTTCCACACAGGACTGTTGAGAGCAATTAACTTCAGTTGGGGGAACAGTGAGCAGTCTCTTGCTGCTTGAGGTATGACACATTCTAACAAGACGATGTAATGCTGGAAGCTGTCATTTTCCCTATGGGATCCGGTAAGCCATGTTTATTAAGATCGTAAATAAGGGCTTCACAAGGGCTTATTAAGACTGTAGACTTTTTCTGGGCTAAATCGATTCATTATTAACACATATTTAGCCTTGAGGAATCATTTATTCTGGGTATTTTGATATAATAATATCGGCAGGCACTGTTTTAGACACCTTATTCTCTAGGGGCTTTCCCTAATCATAGGCAGAGCCTCATTTTCGCACCTCTATTGCGCACTTGTTTTTGAGAAGCATGACATGCAGATGCATGTGTGAGGAGCTCTGATACATAGAAAAGACTTTCTGAAGGCTTCATTTGGTATCGTATTCCCCTTTGGGCTTGGTTGGGTCTCAGCAAAGCAGATACCAGGGACTGTAAAGGGGTTAAAGTTAAAAACGGCTCCGGTTCCGTTATTTTAAGGGTTAAAGCTTCCAAATTTGGTGTGCAATACTTTTAAGGCTTTAAGACACTGTGGTGAAAATTTGGTGAATTTTGAACAATTCCTTCATGTTTTTTCGCAATTGCAGTAATAAAGTGTGTTCAGTTTAAAATTTAAAGTGACAGTAACGGTTTTATTTTAAAACGTTTTTTGTACTTGGTTATCAAGTTTATGCCTGTTTAACATGTCTGAACTACCAGATAGACTGTGTTCTGAATGTGGGGAAGCCAGAATTCCCATTCATTTAAATAAATGTGATTTATGTGACAATGACAATGATGCCCAAGATGATTCCTCAAGTGAGGGGAGTAAGCATGGTACTGCATCATTCCCTCCTTCGTCTACACGAGTCTTGCCCACTCAGGAGGCCCCTAGTACATCTAGCGCGCCAATACTCCTTACTATGCAACAATTAACGGCTGTAATGGATAATTCTGTCAAAAACATTTTAGCCAAAATGAACACTTATCAGCGTAAGCGCGACTGCTCTGTTTTAGATACTGAAGAGCATGACGACGCTGATAATAATGGTTCTGAAGGGCCCCTAACCCAGTCTGATGGGGCCAGGGAGGTTTTGTCTGAGGGAGAAATTACTGATTCAGGGAACATTTCTCAACAAGCTGAACCTGATGTGATTACGTTTAAATTTAAGTTGGAACATCTCCGCATTCTGCTTAAGGAGGTATTATCCACTCTGGATGATTGTGACAAGTTGGTCATCCCAGAGAAACTATGTAAAATGGACAAGTTCCTAGAGGTCCCGGGGCTCCCAGAAGCTTTTCCTATACCCAAGCGGGTGGCGGACATTGTTAATAAAGAATGGGAAAGGCCCGGTATTCCTTTCGTCCCTCCCCCCATATTTAAAAAATTGTTTCCTATGGTCGACCCCAGAAAGGACTTATGGCAGACAGTCCCCAAGGTCGAGGGAGCGGTTTCCACTTTAAACAAACGCACCACTATACCCATAGAGGATAGTTGTGCTTTCAAAGATCCTATGGATAAAAAATTAGAAGGTTTACTTAAAAAGATGTTTGTTCAGCAGGGTTACCTTCTACAACCAATTTCATGCATTGTCCCTGTAGCTACAGCCGCATGTTTCTGGTTCGATGAGCTGATAAAGGCGGTCGATAGTGATTCTCCTCCTTATGAGGAGATTATGGACAGAATCAATGCTCTCAAATTGGCTAATTCTTTCACCCTAGACGCCACTTTGCAATTGGCTAGGTTAGCGGCTAAGAATTCTGGGTTTGCTATTGTGGCGCGCAGAGCGCTTTGGTTGAAATCTTGGTCAGCTGATGCGTCTTCCAAGAACAAGCTACTTAACATTCCTTTCAAGGGGAAAACGCTGTTTGGCCCTGACTTGAAAGAGATTATCTCTGATATCACTGGGGGTAAGGGCCACGCCCTTCCTCAGGATCGGCCTTTCAAGGCAAAAAATAAACCTAATTTTCGTCCCTTTCGTAGAAATGGACCAGCCCAAAGTGCTACGTCCTCTAAGCAAGAGGGTAATACTTCTCAAGCCAAGCCAGCTTGGAGACCAATGCAAGGCTGGAACAAGGGAAAGCAGGCCAAGAAACCTGCCACTGCTACCAAGACAGCATGAAATGTTGGCCCCCGATCCGGGACCGGATCTGGTGGGGGGCAGACTTTCTCTCTTCGCTCAGGCTTGGGCAAGAGATGTTCTGGATCCTTGGGCGCTAGAAATAGTCTCCCAAGGTTATCTTCTGGAATTCAAGGGGCTTCCCCCAAGGGGGAGGTTCCACAGGTCTCAGTTGTCTTCAGACCACATAAAAAGACAGGCATTCTTACATTGTGTAGAAGACCTGTTAAAAATGGGAGTGATTCATCCTGTTCCATTAAGAGAACAAGGGATGGGGTTCTACTCCAATCTGTTCATAGTTCCCAAAAAAGAGGGAACGTTCAGACCAATCTTGGATCTCAAGATCTTAAACAAGTTTCTCAAGGTTCCATCGTTCAAGATGGAAACCATTCGAACTATTCTTCCTTCCATCCAGGAAGGTCAATTCATGACCACAGTGGATTTAAAGGATGCGTATCTACATATTCCTATCCACAAGGAACATCATCGGTTCCTAAGGTTCGCATTCCTGGACAAGCATTACCAGTTCGTGGCGCTTCCTTTCGGATTAGCCACTGCTCCAAGGATTTTCACAAAGGTACTAGGGTCCCTTCTAGCTGTGCTAAGACCAAGGGGCATTGCTGTAGTACCTTACTTGGACGACATTCTGATTCAAGCGTCGTCCCTTCCTCAAGCAAAGGCTCACACGGACATTGTCCTGGCCTTTCTCAGATCTCACGGATGGAAAGTGAACGTGGAAAAGAGTTCTCTATCTCCGTCAACAAGGGTTCCCTTCTTGGGAACAATAATAGACTCCTTAGAAATGAGGATTTTTCTGACAGAGGCCAGAAAAACAAAACTTCTAGACTCTTGTCGGATACTTCATTCCGTTCCTCTTCCTTCCATAGCGTAGTGCATGGAAGTGATCGGTTTGATGGTAGCGGCAATGGACATAGTTCCTTTTGCGCGCATTCATCTAAGACCATTACAACTGTGCATGCTCAGTCAGTGGAATGGGGACTATACAGACTTGTCTCCGAAGATACAAGTAAATCAGAGGACCAGAGACTCACTCCGTTGGTGGCTGTCCCTGGACAACCTGTTACAAGGGATGACATTCCGCAGACCGGAGTGGGTCATCGTCACGACCGACGCCAGTCTGATGGGCTGGGGCGCGGTCTGGGGATCCCTGAAAGCTCAGGGTCTTTGGTCTCGGGAAGAATCTCTTCTACCGATAAATATTCTGGAACTGAGAGCGATATTCAATGCTCTCAAGGCTTGGCCTCAGCTAGCGAGGGCCAAGTTCATACGGTTTCAATCAGACAACATGACAACTGTTGCGTACATCAACCATCAGGGGGGAACAAGGAGTTCCCTAGCGATGGAAGAAGTGACCAAAATCATTCTATGGGCGGAGTCTCACTCCTGCCACCTGTCTGCTATCCACATCCCAGGAGTGGAAAATTGGGAAGCGGATTTTCTGAGTCGTCAGACATTGCATCCGGGGGAGTGGGAACTCCATCCGGAAATCTTTGCCCAAGTCACTCAGCTGTGGGGCATTCCAGACATGGATCTGATGGCCTCTCGTCAGAACTTCAAAGTTCCTTGCTACGGGTCCAGATCCAGGGATCCCAAGGCGGCTCTAGTGGATGCACTAGTAGCACCTTGGACCTTCAAACTAGCTTATGTGTTCCCGCCGTTTCCTCTCATCCCCAGGCTGGTAGCCAGGATCAATCAGGAGAGGGCGTCGGTGATCTTGATAGCTCCTGCGTGGCCACGCAGGACTTGGTATGCAGATCTGGTGAATATGTCATCGGCTCCACCTTGGAAGCTACCTTTGAGACGAGACCTTCTTGTTCAGGGTCCGTTCGAACATCCGAATCTGGTTTCACTCCAGCTGACTGCTTGGAGATTGAACGCTTGATCTTATCGAAGCGAGGGTTCTCAGATTCTGTTATCGATACTCTTGTTCAGGCCAGAAAGCCTGTAACTAGAAAGATTTACCACAAAATTTGGAAAAAATATATCTGTTGGTGTGAATCTAAAGGATTCCCTTGGGACAAGGTTAAGATTCCTAAGATTCTATCCTTCCTTCAAGAAGGATTGGAAAAAGGATTATCTGCTAGTTCCCTGAAGGGACAGATTTCTGCCTTGTCTGTGTTACTTCACAAAAAGCTGGCAGCTGTGCCAGATGTTCAAGCCTTTGTTCAGGCTCTGGTTAGAATTAAGCCTGTTTACAAACCTTTGACTCCTCCTTGGAGTCTCAACTTAGTTCTTTCAGTTCTTCAGGGGGTTCCGTTTGAACCCTTACATTCCGTTGATATTAAGTTATTATCTTGGAAAGTTTTGTTTTTAGTTGCAATTTCTTCTGCTAGAAGAGTTTCAGAATTATCTGCTCTGCAGTGTTCTCCTCCTTATCTGGTGTTCCATGCAGATAAGGTGGTTTTACGTACTAAACCTGGTTTTCTTCCAAAAGTTGTTTCTAACAAAAACTTTAACCAGGAGATTATCGTACCTTCTCTGTGTCCGAAACCAGTTTCAAAGAAGGAACGTTTGTTGCACAATTTGGATGTTGTTCGCGCTCTAAAATTCTATTTAGATGCTACAAAGGATTTTAGACAAACATCTTCCTTGTTTGTTGTTTATTCCGGTAAAAGGAGAGGTCAAAAAGCAACTTCTACCTCTCTCTCTTTTTGGATTATAAGCATCATCAGATTGGCTTACGAGACTGCCGGACGGCAGCCTCCCGAAAGAATCACGGCTCATTCCACTAGGGCTGTGGCTTCCACATGGGCCTTCAAGAACGAGGCTTCTGTTGATCAGATATGTAGGGCAGCGACTTGGTCTTCACTGCACACTTTTACCAAATTTTACAAGTTTGATACTTTTGCTTCTTCTGAGGCTATTTTTGGGAGAAAGGTTTTGCAAGCCGTGGTGCCTTCCATTTAGGTGACCTGATTTGCTCCCTCCCTTCATCCGTGTCCTAAAGCTTTGGTATTGGTTCCCACAAGTAAGGATGACGCCGTGGACCGGACACACCTATGTTGGAGAAAACAGAATTTATGTTTACCTGATAAATTACTTTCTCCAACGGTGTGTCCGGTCCACGGCCCGCCCTGGTTTTTTTAATCAGGTCTGATAATTTATTTTCTTTAACTACAGTCACCACGGTACCATATGGTTTCTCCTATGCAAATATTCCTCCTTAACGTCGGTCGAATGACTGGGGTAGGCGGAGCCTAGGAGGGATCATGTGACCAGCTTTGCTGGGCTCTTTGCCATTTCCTGTTGGGGAAGAGAATATCCCACAAGTAAGGATGACGCCGTGGACCGGACACACCGTTGGAGAAAGTAATTTATCAGGTAAACATAAATTCTGTTATTTAGCAGAATTTAGACACTTTTCTTGTTTTATCATAAAAGTGCAAAATATATATATATTATTATTTCCCCATCATTTGTTTTACTTGTGTAGGGCCAAAATGAGTAGAAATAAAATCTACAATGCAGAAAGTTCTATTTGTTCATTCATATCCTTCAATAATACCACAATCTATTTGCTTGTTTTGCCTGTCCATCTTGCTCTGGAACTAATAGCTGCGAATGAAGGTGAAAGGAGTCTGAGTGATTGTTTTCATCCATTCAACCTCTAGGGATATTGTTTTTGATTTTAGTGTTGTTTTTCCACTTACTTCCTGACTTTGATACTTAGAATACAGTAACATGCTCATTTTATTTTTCTTTTAGATGGGGAAGGTAGAGTTGAACAATTTGCAGCCAGATTCAAAACTCAGGAATTAGCCGATTCTTTCCAGATGAAATTTGAAGAATGCCAACAGAATTTACCAGATCTACCAGCAGAATCATAAACTTGACCTGATGTCCTGGTTTACAGACATATCCAAATTGTTATATTGTCCTGTTATAACATGATTTGAAATTGTGTATATATCTCTGGCTGTGTACCTTCAGTTTATAGTAAAACTTTTTAATGTCCTAAATTACATATTCTTCTGAGTTTATTCTATAATGAAATTGACATTTCTATATTTATCATTCTACTACATTTTCAGAAGAAATGCATCCAGTAAAAAATAATTGTTTAGAAAGTAAAAATAAAAGCCCAATATTTAAAGTAAGTTAAATTTCAAACTCTAGTTTTTCATATGTAATTGAGAATAAATAAAACTGCTCACTAGTTTGTTTGTTAATTAATAGACTACTACATTTTTTTTTCTTTTGTGTATGCAGAACCCTTATGCACTTAAGCAGGAAAATATTTTTAAATGTTGGTGCTGTAAATAAAGTTCAGTCAAACCAATAATATGTTGTAGTTATAGTTTGAATTCTTACATTATGGAGAAAACAATCCAGAATGTTTTCAAGGAGTATTTTCACTGAGTAAAACCCAGTTTACAACAAGATCTGACATATCCCAAGGCTAATGGATAGGAATTGGGATGAGGTCATATGATCTAATTTTATGCTTAAAGGGACATGAAACCCACATTTTTTTTCTTTCATGATTTAGAAAGAGCATGCAATTTTAAACAGCTTTCCAATTGACTTCTATTATCTCATTTGTGTAATTCTCCTGATAACCTTTGTTGAAAAGCATATCTAAATAGTTTCATTAGCTTCTGATTGGTGGCTCAAGAATGAAGCAAATTAGATCAAATCACGCGCTCTTCTATCTGAATCTTGAAAGATGTCCATTTAATCATCCCCTTAGCTAATATCTATAGCATACCTACATGTTGTCTTCCCATGTTATCATAAGAGTTTCCTATATTAGTATAAAACTGAGGTTGGTTAAGTGAGATCCAAAAGTGGTCTCTTAATATTAAGATACCTTCTATTTTTATACTTACTCCTTAATTATTTGAGGGCCAAGAGTGGCCGCCTATGTTTTGTTTCTTTTACTGGAAGTTTAACAAATGACTAGGCATTTGTTTTACTAATCTTAGCTTCCAAATAAATATATGTTTAAATTTTGTGACAAACAACGTTGAGACCCTTAATTTTCTTATGTTGGTTAAATTGGATTGTTTTATGTCTTTACATTGCAATGAAATTATTTATTTTCTTTTTCTGTGCATTGTATGCCTAGATTAAAAACCTCAAAAATATATTTTTAAAAAAAATTGCTTTTAATGTCAATATTTTCTGTGGAGAACACAGATATATATTTTATGTAAATGGAAAGAGTCCATGACCTAGTGACATATGGGATATACATTCCTACCAGGTGGGGGCAAAGTTTTCCAAACCTCAAAATGCCTATAAATAAACCTCCCACCACACACATACTTTAGTTTTACAAACTTTGCCTCCTATGGAGGTGGTGAAGTAAGTTTGTGCTTGATTTTTATGATTTCTTCTATAAGCGCTTCTAAGCATTCTGAAGCCCAATTCCTCTGAGTACAGTGTTCGTCAGAGGGATGTGAAGAGAGTATTGCCTGTTGATTTTCTTTCATGTAATTGGCAAGAGTCCATGAGCTAGTGACGTATGGGATATACATTCCTACCAGGAGGGGCAAAGTTTCCCAAACCTCAAAATGCCTATAAATACACCCCCACCACACCCACAATTCAGTTTTTACAAACTTTGCCTCCTATGGAGGTGGTGAAGTAAGTTTGTGCTAGATTTCTACGTTGATATGCGCTTCTCAGCATGCTGAAGCCTGGTTCCTCTGAGTGCAGTGAATGACAGAGGAATGTGAAGGGAGTATTACCTATTAAATGCAATGGTCATCCTAACGGGTTTTTCTCTTGTAAGGTGTATCCAGTCCACGGATCATCCATTACTTGTGGGATATTCTCATTCCCAACAGGAAGTTGCTAGAGGACACCCACAGCAGAGCTGTTATATAGCTCCTCCCCTAACTGCCATATCCAGTCATTCTCTTGCAACTCTCAACAAGCATGGAGGTAGTAAGAGAGAGTGGTGAAATAGTTAGTTTTTTTCTTCAATCAAAAGTTTGTTATTTTTAAATGGTACCGGAGTTGTACTATTTTATCCCAGGCAGTAAATAGAAGAAGAATCTGCCTGAGTTTTCTATGATCTTAGCAGGTTGTAACTAAGATCCATTGCTGTTCTCACATATGTCTGAGGAGAGAGGTAACTTCAGCGGGAGAATGACGTGCAGGTTACTCTGCTATGAGGTATGTGCAGTTACAATTTTTTCTAGAAATGGAAATGCTAGAAAATGCTGCTGATACCGGATTAATGTAAGTTAAGCCTGAATACAGTGATTTAATAGCGACTGGTATCATGCTTACTCTCAGAGGTAATACTCTTATAAAATTGCAATATAAAACGTTTGCTGGCATGTTTAATCGTTTTTATATATGCTTTGGTGATAAAACTTTATTGGGGCCTAGTTTTTTCCACATGGCTGGCTTAAATTTTGCCTAGAAACAGTTTCCTGAGACTTTCCACTGTTGTAGTATGAGTGGGAGGGGCCTATTTTAGCGCTTTTTTTGCGCAGTTAAAATTACAGACTGAGACATCCAGCTTCCCTCAGAAGTCCCCTGAATGCTATAGGACATCTCTAAAGGGCTCAAAGGCTTTCCAAAGTCGTTTATTGGGGAAGGTAGGGCCACAGCAGAGCTGTGGCAGTTTGTTGTGACTGTTAAAAAACGTCTATCATTTTTTTGATCCGTTTTTTTTTAACTAAGGGGTTAATCATCCATTTGCAAGTGGGTGCAATGCTCTGTTAGCTTATTACATACACTGTAAAAATTTCGTTTGATTTACTGCCTTTTTTCACTGTTTTTCAAATTTTGACAATTTGTTTCTCTTAAAGGCACAGTACCGTTTTTTATATTTGCTTGTTAGCTTGATTTAAAGTGTTTTCCAAGCTTGCTAGTCTCATTGCTAGTCTGTACATACATGTCTGACATAGAGGAAACTCCTTGTTCATTATGTTTAAAAGCCATGGTGGAACCCCCTCTTAGAATGTATACCAAATGTACTGATTTCACTTTAAGCAATAAAGATCATATTCTGTCTTTAAAAAATTTATCACCAGAGGAATCTGACGAGGGGGAAGTTATGCTGACTAACTCTCCCCATGTGTCAGATCCTTTGACTCCCGCTCAAGGGACTCACGCTCATATGGCGCCAAGTACATCTAGGGCGCCCATAGCGATTACTTTACAAGACATGGCGGCAGTCATGGATAATACACTGTCAGCGGTATTAGCCAGACTACCTGAATTTAGAGGAAAGCGAGATAACTCTGGGGTTAGACGAAATGCAGAGCATACTGACGCTTTAAGAACCATGTCTGATACTGCCTCACAATATGCAGAAGCTGAGGAAGGAGAGCTTCAGTCTGTGGGTGATGTTTCTGACTCAGGAAAGATGATGCAACCTGATTCTGATATTTCTACATTTAAATTTAAGCTTGAACACCTCCGCGTGTTGCTCAGGGAGGTTTTAGCTGCTCTGAATGACTTATACAATTGCAGTGCCAGAGAAATTGTGTAGATTGGATAAATACTATGCAGTGCCGGTGTGCACTGATGTTTTTCCAATACCTAAAAGGTTTACAGAAATTAATAAGGAATGGGATAGACCAGGTGTGCCGTTCTCTCCCCCTCCTATTTTTAGAAAAATGTTTCCAATAGACGCCACCACACGGGACTTATGGCAGACAGTCCCTAAGGTGGAGGGAGCAGTTTCTACTCTAGCAAAGCGTACTACTATCCCTGTCGAGGACAGTTGTGCTTTTTTAGATCCAATGGACAAAAAATTAGGTTACCTTAAGAAAATGTTTATTCAACAAGGTTTTATCCTACAGCCCCTTGCATGTATTGCTCCTGTCACTGCTGCTGCGGCATTCTGGTTTGAGGCTCTGGAAGAGGCTTTAAAGGTAGCGACTCCATTGGATGACATACTTGGCAAACTTAGAGCACTTAAGCTAGCCAATTCTTTTGTTTCTGATGCCATTGTTCATTTGACTAAACTAACGGCTAAGAATTCTGGTTTTGCTATACAGGCACTCAGGGCGCTATGGCTTAAATCATGGTCAGCTGACGTGACTTCAAAATCTAAGCTGCTTAACATTCCCTTCAAGGGGCAGACCCTATTCGGGCCTGGTTTGAAGGAGATTATTGCTGATATCACTGGAGGAAAAGGTCATGCCCTTCCTCAGGACAGGTACAAATCAAGGGCCAAACAGTCTAATTTTCGTGCCTTTCGAAACTTCAAGGCAGGTGGGGCATCAACTTCCTCTAATGCAAAACAAGAGGGAACTTTTGCTCAGTCCAAGACGGTCTGGAGACCAAACCAGACCTGGAACAAAGGTAAGCAGGCCAAAAAGCCTGCTGCTGCCTCTAAGACAGCATGAAGGAACGGCTCCCTATCCGGTAACGGATCTAGTAGGGGGCAGACTTTCACTCTTCGCCCAGGCATGGGCAAGAGATGTCCAGGATCCCTGGGCGTTGGAAATTATAGCCCAGGGATATCTTCTGGACTTCAAAGCTTCCCCCCCCAAAAGGGAGATTTCACCTTTCACAATTATCTGCAAACCAGATAAAGAGAGAGGCATTCTTACACTGTGTACGAGACCTCCTAGTTATGGGAGTGATCCATCCAGTTCCAAAGGAAGAACAGGGACAGGGTTTTTACTCAAATCTGTTTGTGGTTTCCCAAAAAGAGGGAACCTTCAGACCAATTTTGGATCTAAAGATCTTAAACAAATTCCTCAGAGTTCCATCATTCAAGATGGAAACTATTCGTACCATCCTACCTATGATCCAGGAGGGTCAATATATGACTACAGTGGATTTAAAGGATGCTTATCTTCACATTCCGATACACAAAGATCATCATCGGTTTCTCAGGTTTGCCTTTCTAGACAGGCATTACCAGTTTGTAGCAATTCCCTTTGGATTAGCTACAGCCCCAAGAATTTTTACGAAGGTTCTAGGGTCGCTTCTGGCGGTCCTAAGGCCGCGGGGCATAGCAGTGGCCCCTTATTTAGACGACATCCTGATACAGGCGTCAAACTTCCAAATTGCCAAGTCTCATACGGATGTAGTACTGGCATTTCTGAGGTTGCATGGGTGGAAGGTGAACAAGGAAAAGAGTTCTTTATCCCCACTCACAAGAGTTTCCTTCCTAGGGACTCTGATAGATTCTGTAGAAATGAAAATTTACCTGACTGAGTCCAGGTTATCAAAGCTCCTAAATTCCTGCCGTGTTCTTCATTCCATTCGGCGCCCTTCGGTGGCTCAGTGCATGGAAGTAATCGGCTTAATGGTAGCGGCAATGGACATAGTGCCGTTTGCACGCCTACATCTCAGACCGCTGCAACTATGCATGCTCAGTCAGTGGAACGGGGATTACACAGATTTGTCCCCTCTACTAAATCTGGATCAAGAGACCAGGGATTCTCTTCTCTGGTGGCTATCTCGGGTCCATCTGTCCAAAGGTATGACCTTTCGCAGGCCAAATTGGACAATTGTAACAACAGATGCCAGCCTTCTAGGTTGGGGTGCAGTCTGGAACTCCCTGAAGGCTCAGGGATCGTGGACTCAGGAGGAGACACTCCTTCCAATAAATATTCTTGAACTGAGAGCGATATTCAATGCTCTTCAGGCTTGGCCTCAGTTAGCAACTCTGAGGTACATCAGATTTCAGTCGGACAACATCACGACTGTGGCTTACATCAACCATCAAGGGGGAACAAGAAGTTCCCTAGCGATGTTAGAAGTTTCAAAAATAATTCGCTGGGCAGAGATTCACTCTTGCCACCTATCAGCTATCCGTATCCCAGGTGTAGAGAACTGGGAGGCGGATTTTCTAAGTCGTCAGACTTTTCATCCGGGGGAGTGGGAACTCCATCCGGAGGCATTTGCACAATTGATTCATCGTTGGGGCAAACCAGAAATGGATCTCATGTCGTCTCGCCAGAACGCCAAGCTTCCTTGTTACGGATCCAGGTCCAGGGATCCCAAGGCGACGCTGATAGATGCTCTAGCAGCGCCCTGGTCTTTCAACCTGGCTTATGTGTTTCCACCGTTTCCTCTGCTCCCTCGACTGATTGCCAAGATCAAGCAGGAGAGAGCATCAGTGATTTTGATAGCGCCTGCGTGGCCACGCAGGACCTGGTATGCAGATCTAGTGGACATGTCATCCTTTCCACCATGGACTCTGCCTCTGAGACAGGACCTTCTACTTCAGGGTCCTTTCAACCATCCAAATCAAATTTCTCTGAGACTGACTGCCTGGAGATTGAATGCTTGATTTTATCAAAGCGTGGCTTCTCCCAGTCAGTCATTGATACCTTAATACAGGCACGAAAGCCTGTCACCAGGAAAATTTACTATAAAATATGGCGTAAATATCTTTATTGGTGTGAATCCAAGGGTTAATCATGGAGTAAGGTCAGGATTCCCAGGATATTATCCTTTCTCCAAGACGGTTTGGAAAAAGGATTGTCAGCTAGTTCCCTAAAGGGACAGATTTCTGCTCTGTCTATTCTTTTGCACAAGCGTCTGGCAGATGTTCCAGACGTTCAGGCATTTTGTCAGGCTTTGGTTAGAATCAAGCCTGTGTTTAAACCTTTTGCTCAGCCATGGAGCTTAAATTTGGTTCTTAAGGTTCTTCAAGGAGTTCCGTTTGAACCTCTTCATTCCATAGATATCAAACTTTTATCTTGGAAAGTTCTTTTTTTGGTAGCTATTTCCTCGGCTCGTAGAGTCTTCGAGTTATCTGCCTTACAATGTGATTCTCCTTATCTGATTTTCCATACGGATAAGGTAGTCCTGCGTACCAAACCTGGGTTTTTACCTAAGGTGGTATCTAACAAGGATATCAATCAAGAGATTGTTGTTCCATCCTTGTGTCCTAATCCTTCTTCAAAGAAGGAACGTCTATTACACAATCTGGACGTGGTTCGTGCTTTAAAGTTTTACTTACAAGCTACTAAAGATTTTCGTCAAACATCTGCTTTGTTTGTTGTATACTCTGGACAGAGGAGAGGTCAAAAGGCTTCGGCAACCTCTCTTTTTGGCTAAGAAGCATAATCCGCTTAGCCTATGAGACTGCTGGACAGCAGCCTTCTGAAAGGATTACAGCTCATTCTACTAGAGCTGTGGCTTCCACTTGGGCCTTAAAAAATGAGGCTTCTGTTGAACAGATTTGCAAGGCGGCGACTTGGTCTTCGCTTCATACTTTTTCAAAACTCTACAAATTTGATACTTTTGCTTCTTCGGAGGCTATTTTTGGGAGAGAGGTTTTACAGGCAGTGGTACCTTCCGTTTAAGTACCTGCCTTGTCCCTCCCTTCATCCGTGTACTTTAGCTTTGGTATTGGTATCCCACAAGTAATGGATGATCTGTGGACTGGATACACCTTACAAGAGAAAACACAATTTATGCTTACCTGATAAATTTATTTCTCTTTTGGTGTATCCAGTCCACGGCCCACCCTGTCATTTTAAGGCAGGTAATTTTTAAATTTAAACTACAGTCACCACTGCACCCTATGTTTTCTCCTTTCTCGGCTTGTTTTCGGTCGAATGACTGGATATGGCAGTTAGGGGAGGAGCTATATAACAGCTCTGCTGTGGGTGTCCTCTTGCAACTTCCTGTTGGGAATGAGAATATCCCACAAGTAATGGATGATCCATGGACTGGATACACGACAAGAGAAATAAATTTATCAGGTAAGCATAAATTGTGTTTTTTTCATAGGTTCTCTGTTATCGGTCCTAGAGATTCTTCTCCTACCTCCCTTTTCAGATTGACGATATACTCTTATATACCATTACCTCTGCTGATTCTCGTTTCAGTACTGGTTTGGCTATCTACTTTATGTAGAGGAGTGTCTTTTGGTAAGTATGTTTTCCTTTATTAAGACACTCTTAGCTATGGTTTGGCACTTTAAATGTAAAGTTCTAAATATAATGATTCAGGTTTATCAGTATATTTCCTTTTTACAGACTGTCAGTTTCATATATAAATAGCGGGCTGTTAGGCTCGCGGGTGCGCAAAATGTTATAATTTATTGCGTCATTCTTGGCGCAAGATTTTTTTGGCGCGAGAATTAAGTTTGTTGACATATTTTCATAATTTCCGGCGTCTTAGTTGGCGCCGAGAATTTTCATGTAGTTGCGTCATCTATGACGCTCGTGTTTGTTGCAGACGTTTTTGGCGCCAAAAATTTTTGTCTGTTGTGGGCGTCATACTTGGCGCCAGACTTTTGACATTATTTAAGTCTTCATGTATTTTTGCTTCTGGTTTCCTGAAACTGTCATATAAGGAAATTGATAATTTTGCTTTATATGTTGTTTTTTCTTTTACATTTTGCAATGTCTCAATCTGACCCTGTATCAGAATCTACTTCTGGAATGCTGCTGCCTGATGTCGGTTCTACCGAAGCTAAGTGCATTTGTTGTAAACTTGTGGTAACTGTTCCTCCGGCTGTAGTTTGTGTTAGTTGTCATGATAAACTTTCTAAAGCAGACAATATTTCCATTAGTAGTAGTCCATTACCTGTTGTTGTTCCTTCAACATCTAATGTTCAGGATATTCCTGTTAATGTGAGAGAATTTGTTTCTAATTCTATTCAGAAGGCCCTGTCTGTTATACCATCTTCTAATAAACGTAAAAGGTCTTTTAAAACTTCTCATAAATTCGATGAATTTTTAAATGACCGACAGCATTCTGATTTATCTATCTCTGATGAGGATCTCTCTGGTTCAGAAGATTCTGCCTCAGATATTGACACTGACAAAACTTCATATTTATTTAAAATGGAGTATATTCGTTCTTTATTAAAAGAGGTGTTGATTGCATTAGATATGGAGGAGACTAGTCCTCTTGATATTAAAACCAGTAAACGTTTAAATTCGGTTTTTAAACCTCATGTAGTTATTCCAGAGGTTTTTCCAGTTCCTGATGCTATTTCAGAGGTAATTTTTAGGGAATGGAATAGTCTGGGTACTTCATTTACTCCATCTTTAAGGTTTAAGAGACTGTACCCTTTGCCGACTGATAGATTGGAGTTTTGGGAAAAGATCCCCAAAGTTGATGGGGCTATCTCTACTCTTGCTAAGCGTACTACTATTCCTACGGCAGATAGTACTTCTTTTAAAGATCCTTTAGATAGGAAACTTGAATCTTATCTAAGGAAGGCTTATTTATGTTCAGGTCATCTTCTTAGGCCTGCTATTTCTTTGGCTGATGTTGCTGCAGCTTCAACTTTTTGGTTGGAAAGTTTAGCGCAACAAGTACCAGATCCTAATGTGTATAGCATTGTTAAGCTAATTCAACATGCTAATAATTTCATTTGTGATGCCATTTTTGATGTCATTAGAATTGATGTCAGGTATATGTCTTTAGCTATTTTAGCTAGAAGAGCTTTATGGCTTAAATCTTGGAATGCCTTCTAAGTCAACGTTGCTATGTCTATCTTTCCAAGGTAATAAATGATTTGGTTCTCAGTTGGATTCTATAATTTGAACTGTCACTGGGGGGAAGGGAGCCTTTTTGCCTCAGGATAAAAATCTAAGGGTAAATTTAGGGCTGCTAACCGTTTTCGTTCCTTTTCGTCAGAATAAGGAACAGAAACCTGACCCTTCCCCTAAGGGAATAAATCCAAGCCTTTTAGAAAATCAAAACCAGCCCCCAAGTCCGCATGAAGGTGCGGCCCTCATTCCAGCGCAGCTGGTAGGTGGCAGACTTCGATTTTTCAAGGATGTTTGGATCAATTCAATCCAAAATCATTGGATTCAGAACATTGTTTCTCAAGGGTACAGAATAGGTTTCAAGGTAAGACCGCCTGTGAGAAGTTTCTTTCTCTCACGCATTCCAGTGAACCCAGTAAAGGCTCAGGCTTTCCTGAAGTGTGTTTCAGACCTGGAGTTATCCGGGGTAATTGTGCCAGTTCCATATCCGGAACGGGGTCTGGGGTTTTATTCAAATCTGTTTATTGTTCCAAAGAGAGAGAATTCTTTCATACCTGTTCTGGATCTAAAAATTTTGAATCGTTATGTAAGAATACCAACATTCAAAATGGTGACTATAAGGACTATTCTGCCTTTTGTTCAGCAAGGGCATTATATGTCCACAATAGACTTACAGGATGCTTATCTTCATATTCCGATTCATCCAGATCATTATCAGTTCCTGAGATTCTCTTTTCTAGACGAGCATTACCAATTTGTTGCTCTTCCTTTTGGCCTAGCAAAAGCTCCAAGGATTTTTTCAAAGGTTCTCGGTGCCCTTCTCTCTGTAATCAGAGAGCGGGGTATTGCGGTGTTTCCTTATTTGGGCGATATCTTGGTACTTGCTCATTCTTTACATTCTGCAGAATCTCACACGAATCAACTAGTGTTGTTTCTTCTAAGACATGGTTGGAGGATCAATTTACCAAAAAGTTCCTTGATTCCTCAGACAAGGGTAACCTTTTTAGGATTCCAAATAGATTAAGTATCCATGACTTTGTCTCTAACAGACAGAAGACGTCTGAAATTGGTTTCAGCTTGTCGAAACCTTCAGTCTCAGTCATTCCCTTCAGTAGCTATGTGCATGGAGGTTTTTCTTGTATGCTGAACCCATGGTGCAGGGATTATACAAAGATATCACAATTAATATCCTTAAATCCCAATATTCGACTATCTCTGACTTGGTGGTTAGATCACCGTTTGGTCCAGGGGGCCTCTTTTGTTCGTCCAACCTGGACTGTGATTTCAACAGATGCAAGTCTTTCAGGTTGGGGAGCTGTCTGACAGCACAGAGGGTTTGGAAATCTCAAGAGGCGAGACTACCAATCAATATTTTGGAACTCCGTGCGATTCTCAGAGCTCTTCAGTTTTGGCCTCTTCTGAAGAGAGAACCGTTTATTTGTTTTCAGACAGACAATGTCACAACCGTGGCGTATGTCAATCATCAAAGTGGGATTCACAGTCCTCAAGCTATGAAAGAAGTATCTCGGATACTTGCATGGGCGGAATCCAGCTCCTGTCTAATCTCTGCAGTCCATATCCCAGGTATAGACAATTGGGAAGCGGATTATCTCAGTCACCAGACTTTACATCCGGGAGAATGGTCTCTTCACCCAGATGTTTCTTCAGATTGTTCAGATGTGGGGGATTCCAGAAATAGATCTGATGGCTTCTCACCTAAACAGGAAACTTCCCAGGTACCTGTCCAGGTCCAGGGATCCTCAGGCGGAAGCAGTGGATGCGTTGTCACTTCCTTGGAATTATCAACCTGCTTATATCTTTCCGCCTCTAGTTCTTCTTCCAAGAGTGATTTCAAAAATCATAATGGAGCGTTCATTTATACTACTGGTGGCTCCAGCATGGCCACACAGGTTTTGGTATGCGGATCTTGTTCGGATGTCCAGTTACCAACCTTGGCCACTTCCGTTAAGGCCAGACCTTCTATCTCAAGGTCTATTTTTCCATCAGGATCTCATATAATTAAATTTGAAGGTATGGAGATTGAACGTTTAGTCATAGAGGTTTCTCTGACTCAGTGATTAATACTATGTTGCAGGCTCGCAAATCTGTGTCTAGAAAGATTTATTACCGAGTTTGGAAGTGTTCTCATAAATTTTCTTGGCATTCTTTTAGAATACCTAGAATTTTACAGTTTCTTCAGGATGGTTTGGATAAGGGTTTGTCTGCCAATTCCTTGAAAGGACAAATCTCTGCTCTTTCTGTTCTGTTTCACAGAAAAATTGCTTCCTGACTTTCATTGTTTTGTACAGGCTTTGGTTCATATCAAGCCTGTCATTAAGCCAATTTCTCCTCCTTGGAGTCTTAATTTTGGTATTGAGGGCTTTACAGGCTCCTCTGTTTGAGCCTATGCATTCTCTGGACATTAAATTACTTTCTTGGAAAGTATTGTTTCTTTTGGCCATCTCTTCTGCTAGAAGAGTTTCTGAATTATTATTATTATGCTTTTTCTTGTGAGTCTCCTTTTCTGATTTTTCATCAGGATAAGGTGGTTTTGCGGACTTCTTTTCAATTTTTACCTAAAGTGTGAATTCCAACAACATTAGTAGAGAAATTGTTGTCCCTTCTTTATGTCCTAATCTTAAGAATTCTTTGGAAAGATCTTTACATTCTTTGGACGTGGTTAGAGCTTTGAAATATGCTGAAGCTACTAAAGATTTCAGAAAGACTTATAGTCTATTTATCTTTTCTGGTTCTAGGAAAGGTCAGAAGGCTTCTGCCATTTCTTTGGCATCTTGGTTAAAGCTTTTGATTCATCATGCTTATTTGGAGTCGGGTAAATCCCGCCTCAGAGGATTACGGCTCATTTTACTAGGTCAGTTTCTACTTCCTGGGCTTTTAAGAATGAAGCTTCTGTTGATCAGATTTGCAAAGCAGCTACTTGGTCTTCTTTGCATACTTTTACTAAATTCTACCATTTTGATGTTTTTTCTTCTTCAGAAGCAGTTTTTGGTAGAAAAGTTCTTCAGGCAGCTGTTTCAGTTTGATTCTTCTGCTTATAATTTCATTTTTTTTTTCATTATAAGATTAAAACTTTTTGATTTGGCTTGTGGATTCTTTTTTCAGCGGAATTGGCTGTCTTTATTTTTATCCCTCCCTCTCTAGTGACTCTTGCGTGGAGTTCCACATCTTGGGTATTTGCTATCCCATACGTCACTAGCTCATGGACTCTTGCCAATTACATGAAAGAAAACATAATATATGTAAGAACTTACCTGATAAATTCATTTCTTTCATATTGGCAAGAGTCCATGAGGCCCACCCTTTTTGTGGTGGTTATGATTTTTTGTATAAAGCACAATTATTCCAATTCCTTGTTGATGCTTTCGCTCCTTTCTTATCACCCCACTTCTTGGCTATTCGTTAAACTGAATTGTGGGTGTGGTGGGGGTGTATTTATAGGCATTTTGAGGTTTGGAAAACTTTGCCCCTCCTGGTAGGAATGTATATCCCATACGTCACTAGCTCATGGACTTTTGCCAATATGAAAGAAATGAATTTATCAGGTATGTTCTTACATAAATTATATTTTTATGGTTTCACTCATGTGAAATCTTTTCAAGGGTTCTCTGTTATCGGTCGTAGGGATTCATCTCCTACCTCTATAAGCGCTTCTAAGCATTCTGAAGCCCAATTCCTCTCAGAGTACAGTGTTCGTCAGAGGGATGTGAAGAGAGTATTGCCTGTTGATTTTTATGGTTTCACTCATGGGAAATCTTTTCAAGGGTTCTCTGTTATCGGTCGTAGGGATTCATCTCCTACCTCCCTTTTCAGATCGACGATATACTCTTATACCTTTACCTTTGCTGATAGTTTTCAGTACTGGTTTGGCTGTCTGCTGTATGTGGATGGGTGTCTTTCGGTAAGTATGTATCATTATTTAAGACACACTCAGCTATGTTTGGCGCTTTATGTATTAATATTAAGTTTTAAATATATGTATTTACTTATATTTGCCATGAGTCAGGTCTATGTGTATTTCAGTATGAGAATCATGTTTTAGGAAGTTATTTTTTTAATATTTTCTTACTTGGGGTTTAGTTTTTTTTTTTTCTTCAATTTGACTTGTTTTTCCTTAAATTTTGCGGGCAAATCTAGGCTTGCGAGGGCGCAAAATGCTGCTGTTGCGTCATTTATGGCACAAAAATATTTCGCTGCAAATTTGCGTCTATAGTGTAGTAAGTTCGTCATTTCCTGCGTCTCTATTGATGTTAGGTTGTTTGGCGCGAAGTCGGGCTTGAGATGACGTGAGTTGCGTCATTTCCGGATGTTTGGCGCCAAAAAAAATTACATTTTTGGTTATATTACCCCACTTCCTTTATGCTCCCTGCTCTCTTTATATTTTAGAGGGCTATGCTGTTTGCTTTTCTCCCTATTTAGCATATGCATTTTTTCCCTTTCCTGAAACTGCTATATAAGGGAATTTGATATTTTGTTTAAATGTTATTTCTTTCTAATGACATGGTGAGTCCACGGATCATCGTAATTACTGTTGGGAATATCACTCCTGACCAGCAGGAGGAGGCAAAGAGCACCACAGCAAAAGCTGTTAAGTATCACTTCCCTACCTACAAACCCCAGTCATTCTCTTTGCTGCGTTGCAAGGAGGTGGTAAAGTTCGGTGTCTGATTCTTCAATCAAGATTTTATTATTTTTAAACAGGACAAGTTGTTCTGTTTTTTCCTGGGGTTTAGCTGTAGTCCATGTCAGTCTCTTCAGTAGAGCAGTGGTGGCTTTTAAGCATTTGGGAACTTGTGGGGTATTATCCTCACTGCGCCTCCCAATCAGTTGTTGCTGCCCTGCTTTTTTAAAAAGCCTGAGTATGTTTATTCAGTCTTTTTTGTTTCCACAGGGTCCATGAGAGGAGGGTGCCTCTTAAACCAGGTGAGCTGTCCTGCTGCCGGGCAGTTTTGAAGTTCAGGTAAGTGCCTATTTTTATTTTCTTGAGGTACTGGAAAATTTGGCACTTTATTGCAGCTAAGCTGTATGGGACGTGTGTTACAATCCTATTTATGTTCTATAGGATTAAGGTGGTCAGTTGGTGCAGGCACTGGATGACTTGGTGAGCAGTAACTTTGTGTTGCTGTTACTGTTAGTTTTTGTCTCAGCTCCCAGGTTTTTTTACCGGATTTGGTGGTTTGTGTTTAATGACGACCGGGAGTTTTCAGTGACGCCCACAATAGGGGGCGGGGCTTCCTACTGCGCCAAAGAGTGTTGCGCAGCTTTCTTTCACTTCCTGGGGTTCCGGTAGTGTGTTATGAGTTGCGGCTCTGCTGAGCAGGAAGCTCTATATTTGCAGTCTGGTTGTAATTGTTTTTGGGTCCGGATCGTTTTCAAGGTTATCCTCCGTTGTCAGCAGGACAGGTAGGCACCTCGGTGAAGGGGCGGTCTGAGGTTTGTGTGTGCAGCTGCTTTGCGGTTGCAGTTTTAAAAGTAAAAGATTTTGTTCAGTTTATAATTTAAAGTGACAGTAGTGTTTTTTTGGCTAATAATTGTAAAGTTAAATAAAGTATTTTTATTTATTTTTGGGAAAGATGGACCAAGAGGCCCTGCAAGATGTTACATGTGGCTTATGTTTTGACTCCAATGTTGAACCACAATCCCTTTTTGTTCCTCATGTATTGAGGACATTGCATTACAGGGATAGACTTTTTGATTCGGAGTCATCATTGGCTAAGGTTGATGCTGTTCAGGGGTATCCTGTTTAAGATGTGCCGCAGCTTTATCTTCAAGCTCCCACACGTTGTCGTCCTCACATGCAGTGCCCTGTGCTTCCTCTCTTACTCCGGGTGGGGTTACATTGCAGGACATTGCTTCTCAGATATGTTCGGCGGTATCTGATGCATTATCTGCTTTTCCTATGCTGCAGGGAAAGCGCAAGAGGAAATGTAATGAGGCCATGAATAGGGTTTCTGACACAGTTGTGGCTACTCAGTGTGCTTCCTCCCAGAGGTCTGAGGAGGAGGATACTTCGGTAGCATCTGAAGGTTAAGTTTCAGATTCAGATAGTGTTTTTCCTTCGGCTGATGCTGAAGTGGTTTCTTTCAGGTTTAAGCTAGAACACCTCCATTTGTTACTTAACAAGGTTTTGGCTACCTTGGACAACTGCGACACTACTGTTGTAGTCACTCCTAAGAAATCTAGTAAATTAAGTAATTTGATGTGCCCTCCGCAGTGGAGGTTTTTTCTGTACCAGACCGGGCTAAAGAGATTATTGTACGGGAATGGGAGAAGCCTGGTTTTCCTTTTTCTCCATTTTCAAGATGATGTTTCCAATAGCTGATTCTATCAAGGAGTCTTGGCAGACGGTTCCCAAGGTGGAAGGAGCAGTTTCCACTTTGGCTAAGAGAACCACTATTCCCATAGAGGATAGCTGTTTTTTAAGGACCCTATGGATAAGAAGTTGGAGGCGTTACTTAAAAGAATGTATGTTCACCAGGGTTTGCAATGGCAGCCTGCGGCGTGTATTGTTACCGTCACCAGCGTGGCAGCATACTGGTTTGATGCGTTTGATTCTTTTCAGACAAACTCCTCTCGAGGATAGGATCAAGGCTTAAGTTGGCCAATTCCTTTATCACGGATGCTTCCTTACAGGTCATTAAGTTGGGAGCAAAGATTTTGGGCTTTGCTGTACTGGCACGCAGAGCCTTATGGTTGAAGTCTTGGTCTGCGGATGTGTCATCTAAGTCTAAGCTTTTGTCGATTCCCTACAACGGTAACACCTTGTTTGGGCCTGGTTTGGCTGAGATTATCTCAGATATTACTGGAGAAAAGGGACATTCTCTCCCTCAGGATAAGAGAAACAAGCAGAAAGGGCGTTGGTAATTTTCGTTCCTTTTTGAAACTTCAGGTAAGCCTTCCTCTTACAAGCAGGAACAGTCCAAGTCTTCTTGGAAGTCCATCAGTCTTGGACTAAGGGAAAGCAATCTAAGAAGCCCGTTGCTGACTCAGTCAGCATGAAGGGTCTGCCCCCGACCCGAGAGTGGATCTTGTAGGGGGCAGACTTTCCTTTCTCGCTCTAGCCTGGATTCGGAATGTCCCGGAACCTTGGGCGGTGGACATCGTTTCCCTGGGATACAAATTAGATTTCAAGACCTTTCCTCCCAGGGGCAGGTTCCTTCTCTCAAGATTATCTGTAGACCAGATAAAGAGAAAGGCGTTAAGTTGTGTCCAGGATCTTTTCGACCTGGGAGTGATAGTTCCTGTTCCAATACAGGAGCAGGGTCTGGGATTCTATTCCAATCTGTTCGTAGTTCCCAAAAAAGAGGGAACTTTTAGATCAATTTTAGATCTCAAGAGAGTAAACAAGTTCCTCAGAGTTCCATCTTTCAAGATGGACACTATTCGTTCCATTCTTCCCTTTGTTCAAGAGGGTCAGTTCATGACCACAGTAGATTTAAAGGATGTGTATCTGCATATTCCCATCCACAGGGACTATCACAAGTTTCGGAGGTTTGCGTTCCTAGACAGACACTTTCAGTTTGTGGCACTTCCTTTCGGTCATGCAACAGCTCCCAGAATTTTCTCAAAGGTCCTGGGAGCATAGTTGGCTGTGCTCCGGTTGCGGGGTGTTGCAGTGGCGCCTTATCTGGACGACATTCTGGTTCAGGCACCGTATTTTCAACAAGCAAACTCCCACACGGAGATGTCTTTTCTACGCTCCCATGGGTGGAAGGTGAATTTAGGAAAACGGTCCTTGATTCCACCTACAAGGGTGGTGTTCTTAGAAAAATTTTCATTGATAATCAATTATGGTTTCCGACGGAGGCCAGAAAAAGAAAGATCTTCAACTCATGTCTTGCCCTTCAGTCCTTTCCTTGACCATCAGTGGCTCAGTGTATGGAGGTAATTGGTCTGTGGTGTCGGCTATGGACATCATTCAGTTTGCTAAGTTCCATCTCAGGCCTCTGCAGTTATGCATGCTCAGTCAGTAGAACGGGGATTATGCTCTTCTGTCTCCGAATTGTTCTGGATCAGGTGACAAGAGATTCTCTTCCATGGTGGTTGTCTCAGGATCTTCTCTCCCAGGGAACCTGCTTCCGCAGACCTACCTGGGTGATTGTGACCACGGATGCCAGCCTGCTGGGATGGGGAGCAGTTTGGGGCTCTTTAAGGGTCTTTGGTCTCGGGAGGAATCGTTTCTTACCCTAAACATTCTAGAGCTGAGGGCAATCTGCAATGCTCTTCTGGCCTGGCATCAGTTAGCTTCTGCCCAGTTTATCAGGTTTCAGTATGACAACATAACGTCAGTGGCTTACATGAATCATCAGGGAGGGACTCTGAGTTCCTTGGCCATGTCCGAGGTAACCAAGATTATTCAGTGGGCGGAGACCCACAACTGTTGTCTGTCTGCAATCCACATTTCAGGGATGGACAATTGGGAAGCGGATTTTCTGAGCAGACAGACCTTTCATCTGGGGGAGTGGAAACTTCATCCGGAGGTGTTTTCCAGTCTTATCTGCAAATGGGGGCAGCCGGAACTGAATCTCATGGCATTGCATCAGAATGCCAAGCTCCCAAGGTACGGGTCGAGATCAAGGGATACTCAGGCTGTATTGATAGATGCTCTGGCGTTCCCTCAGAATTTCAGTCTGGCATATGTGTTTCCTCCGTTTGCTCTCCTTTCAACGGTCATTGCTCGAATCAGACAGGAGAGGGCATCAGTGATTCTCATTGCACCGGCGTGGCCTCGCAGGATCTGGTGTGCAGACCTGGTGGAGATGTCGTCTCTTCCGCCTTGGAGACTTCCATTAAGGAAGGACCTTCTACTTCAGGGGCCCTTCCATCATCCAAATCTCGTTTTTCTGAAGCCGACTGCTTGGAGATTAAAAGCTTAACTTTGTCTAAGTGTGTGTTTTCTGAGTCGGTCATTGAGACCATGATTCAGGCTCGTAAGCCTGTGACAAGAAAGATTTACTATAAGATATGGCGTTAATATCTGTATTGGTGTGAATTAGGGCTGGGCGATATGACCAAAAATAAAATCGCAATTTTTTTGGGGGGGGGAAACGTGATTGCGATTTAATCGCGATTTTATTAAAAATCACTATAACACCTCCATTTAGCATTAAACAATTTATTTAACACTACAGAATCTTAATGTACATGTTTATCAATGTTCAGTACACTATTTGAGCATAAAAATACAAAAAAAAAATAGTTACAATAAAATTTGCTGCCTGTGATGTGATAAAATAGTAGCCACTAGCCAGTTATTAGGTCTTATGACACACAAGTTCACACAACATTGTCATGTTTTATTGGACAGTCATTCTAACAGTGTGGACACAGTGGTATGATTAACATATGAAGCAGTGTAAGCATGGAGAAACCTGAAAATTGCTCTTTAAAGCAGTATGACTTGTAAAGTTCTGCATATATAAATAAATATAAGTGCAGTAAAGTAAGTACAATTAATGCACACACTGCTGCATGTGTTATTCATTTTAGGAGTTACTGTCCAGGGAAACATGAGGGATGTTGCATTGACAAGGTCAATCCTGACATCCTGCAGCCTGTCATATACAATCACACACTAGTCACAGCTATTCTGTAGTAGTAGATCTATATAAAAGACCACTAAGAAGTAGAACACATCAACACAGTTATATACAGGAGGTAGTACATAACAAGTTAACTCAACACATACAAACAAAGCTAATTTCTCCAACATAGGTGTGTCCGGTCCACGGCGTCATCCTTACTTGTGGGATATTCTCTTCCCCAACAGGAAATGGCAAAGAGCCCAGCAAAGCTGGTCACATGATCCCTCCTAGGCTCCGCCTACCCCAGTCATTCTCTTTGCCGTTGTACAGGCAACATCTCCACGGAGATGGCTTAGAGTTTTTTAGTGTTTAACTGTAGTTTTTTATTATTCAATCAAGAGTTTGTTATTTTGAAATAGTGCTGGTATGTACTATTTACTCAGAAACAGAAAAGAGATGAAGATTTCTGTTTGTATGAGGAAAATGATTTTAGCAACCGTAACTAAAATCCATGGCTGTTCCACACAGGACTGTTGAGAGCAATTAACTTCAGTTGGGGGAACAGTGTGCAGTCTCTTGCTGCTTGAGGTATGACACATTCTAACAAGACGATGTAATGCTGGAAGCTGTCATTTTCCCTATGGGATCCGGTAAGCCATGTTTATTACTATCGTAGATAAGGGCTTCACAAGGGCTTATTAAGACTGTAGACTTTTCTGGGCTAAATCGATTCATTATTAACACATATTTAGCCTTGAGGAATCATTTTATCTGGGTATTTTGATATAATAATATCGGCAGGCACTGTATTAGACACCTTATTTCTTAGGGGCTTTCCCAAAGCATAAGCAGAGCCTCATTTTCGCGCCGGTGTGGCGCACTTGTTTTTGAGAGGCATGGCATGCAGTCGCATGTGAGAGGAGCTCTGATACTTAGAAAAGACTTTCTGAAGGCGTCATTTGGTATCGTATTCCCCTTTGGGTTTGGTTGGGTCTCAGCAAAGCAGATACCAGGGACTGTAAAGGGGTTAAAGTTTTAAAACGGCTCCGGTTCCGTTATTTTAAGGGTTAAAGCTTCCAAATTTGGTGTGCAATACTTTTAAGGCTTTATGACACTGTGGTGAAAATTTGGTGAATTTTGAACAATTCCTTCATGTTTTTTCGCAATTGCAGTAATAAAGTGTGTTCAGTTTAAAATTTAAAGTGACAGTAACGGTTTTATTTTAAAACGTTTTTTGTACTTTCTTATCAAGTTTATGCCTGTTTAACATGTCTGAACTACCAGATAGACTGTGTTCTGAATGTGGGGAAGCCAGAATTCCTATTCATTTAAATAAATGTGATTTATGTGATAATGACAATGATGCCCAAGATGATTCCTCAAGTGAGGGGAGTAAGCATGGTACTGCATCATTCCCTCCTTCGTCTACACGAGTCTTGCCCACTCAGGAGGCCCCTAGTACATCTAGCGCGCCAATACTCCTTACTATGCAACAATTAACGGCTGTAATGGATAATTCTGTCAAAAACATTTTAGCCAAAATGAACCCTTGTCAGCGTAAGCGTGGCTGCTCTGTTTTAGTTACTGAAGAGCATGACGACGCTGATATTAATATCTCTGAAGGGCCCCTAACCCAATCTGAGGGGGCCAGGGAGGTTTTGTCTGAGGGAGAAATTACTGATTCAGGGAACATTTCTCAACAGGCTGAACCTGATGTGATTGCATTTAAATTTAAGTTGGAACATCTCCGCATTTTGCTTAAGGAGGTATTATCCACTCTGGATGATTGTGAAAAGTTGGTCATCCCAGAGAAACTATGTAAAATGGACAAGTTCCTAGAGGTGCCGGGGCTCCCAGAAGCTTTTCCTATACCCAAGCGGGTGGCGGACATTGTTAATAAAGAATGGGAAAGGCCCGGTATTCCTTTCGTCCCTCCCCCCATATTTAAAAAATTGTTTCCTATGGTCGACCCCAGAAAGGACTTATGGCAGACAGTCCCCAAGGTCGAGGGAGCGGTTTCTGCTTTAAACAAACGCACCACTATACCCATAGAGGATAGTTGTGTTTTCAAAGATCCTATGGATAAAAAATTAGAAGGTTTGCTTAAAAAGATGTTTGTTCAGCAGGGTTACCTTCTACAACCAATTTCATGCATTGTCCCTGTCACTACAGCCGCATGTTTCTGGTTTGATGAACTGATAAAGGCGCTCGATAGTGATTCTCCTCCTTATGAGGAGATTATGGACAGAATCAATGCTCTCAAATTGGCTAATTCTTTCACCCTAGACGCCACTTTGCAATTGGCTAGGTTAGCGGCTAAGAATTCTGGGTTTGCTATTGTGGCGCGCAGAGCGCTTTGGTTGAAATCTTGGTCGGCTGATGCGTCTTCCAAGAACAAGCTACTAAACATTCCTTTCAAGGGGAAAACGCTGTTTGGCCCTGACTTGAAAGAGATTATCTCTGATATCACTGGGGGTAAGGGCCACGCCCTTCCTCAGGATCGGCCTTTCAAGGCAAAAAATAGACCTAATTTTCGTCCCTTTCGTAAAAACGGACCAGCCCAAAGTGCTACGTCCTCTAAGCAAGAGGGTAATACTTCTCAAGCCAAGCCAGCTTGGAGACCAATGCAAGGCTGGAACAAGGGAAAGCAGGCCAAGAAACCTGCCACTGCTACCAAGACAGCATGAAATATTGGCCCCCGATCCGGGACCGGATCTGGTGGGGGGCAGACTCTCTCTCTTCGCTCAGGCTTGGGCAAGAGATGTTCTGGATCCTTGGGCGCTAGAAATAGTCTCCCAGGGTTATCTTCTGGAATTCAAGGGACTTCCCCCAAGGGGGAGGTTCCACAGGTCTCAGTTGTCTTCAGACCACATAAAAAGACAGGCGTTCTTACATTGTGTAGAAGACCTGTTAAAAATGGGAGTGATTCATCCTGTTCCATTAAGAGAACAAGGGATGGGGTTCTACTCCAATCTGTTCATAGTTCCCAAAAAAGAGGGAACGTTCAGACCAATCTTAGATCTCAAGATCTTAAACAAGTTTCTCAAGGTTCCATCGTTCAAGATGGAAACCATTCGAACTATTCTTCCTTCCATCCAGGAAGGTCAATTCATGACCACGGTGGATTTAAAGGATGCGTATCTACATATTCCTATCCACAAGGAACATCATCGGTTCCTAAGGTTTGCATTCCTGGACAAACATTACCAGTTCGTGGCGCTTCCTTTCGGATTAGCCACTGCTCCAAGGATTTTCACAAAGGTACTAGGGTCCCTTCTAGCGGTGCTAAGACCAAGGGGCATTGCAGTAGTACCTTACCTGGACGACATTCTGATTCAAGCGTCGTCCCTTCCTCAAGCAAAGGCTCACACGGACATCGTCCTGGCCTTTCTCAGATCTCACGGCTGGAAAGTGAACGTGGAAAAGAGTTCTCTGTCCCCGTCAACAAGGGTTCCCTTCTTGGGAACAATTATAGACTCCTTAGAAATGAGGATTTTTCTAACAGAGGCCAGAAAAACAAAACTTCTAGACTCTTGTCGGATACTTCATTCCGTTCCTCTTCCTTCCATAGCTCAGTGCATGGAAGTGATCGGGTTGATGGTAGCGGCAATGGACATAGTTCCTTTTGCGCGCATTCATCTAAGACCATTACAACTGTGCATGCTCAGTCAGTGGAATGGGGACTATACAGACTTGTCTCCAAAGATACAAGTAAATCAGAGGACCAGAGACTCACTCCGTTGGTGGCTGTCCCTGGACAACCTGTCACAAGGGATGACATTCCGCAGACCAGAGTGGGTCATTGTCACGACCGACGCCAGTCTGATGGGCTGGGGCGCGGTCTGGGGATCCCTGAAAGCTCAGGGTCTTTGGTCTCGGGAAGAATCTCTTCTACCGATAAATATTCTGGAACTGAGAGCGATATTCAATGCTCTCAAGGCTTGGCCTCAGCTAGTGAGGACCAAGTTCATACGGTTTCAATCAGACAACATGACGACTGTTGCGTACATCAACCATCAGGGGGGAACAAGGAGTTCCCTAGCGATGGAAGAAGTGACCAAAATCATTCTATGGGCGGAGTCTCACTCCTGCCACCTGTCTGCTATCCACATCCCAGGAGTGGAAAATTGGGAAGCGGATTTTCTGAGTCGTCAGACATTGCATCCGGGGGAGTGGGAACTCCATCCGGAAATCTTTGCCCAAGTCACTCAGCTGTGGGGCATTCCAGACATGGATCTAATGGCCTCTCGTCAGAACTTCAAAGTTCCCTGCTACGGGTCCAGATCCAGGGATCCCAAGGCGGCTCTAGTGGATGCACTAGTAGCACCTTGGACCTTCAAACTAGCTTATGTGTTCCCGCCGTTTCCTCTCATCCCCAGGCTGGTAGCCAGGATCAATCAGGAGAGGGCGTCGGTGATCTTGATAGCTCCTGCGTGGCCACGCAGGACTTGGTATGCAGATCTGGTGAATATGTCATCGGTTCCACCTTGGAAGCTACCTTTGAGACGAGACCTTCTTGTTCAGGGTCCGTTCGAACATCCGAATCTGGTTTCACTCCAGCTGACTGCTTGGAGATTGAACGCTTGATTTTATCGAAGCGAGGATTCTCAGATTCTGTTATCGATACTCTTGTTCAGGCCAGAAAGCCTGTAACTCGAAAGATTTACCACAAGATTTGGAAAAAATATATCTGTTGGTGTGAATCTAAAGGATTCCCTTGGGACAAGGTTAAGATTCCTAGGATTCTATCCTTCCTTCAAGAAGGATTGGAAAAAGGATTATCTGCAAGTTCCCTGAAGGGACAGATTTCCGCCTTGTCGGTGTTACTTCACAAAAAGCTGGCAGCTGTGCCAGATGTTCAAGCCTTTGTTCAGGCTCTGGTTAGAATCAAGCCTGTTTACAAACCTTTGACTCCTCCTTGGAGTCTCAATTTAGTTCTTTCAGTTCTTCAGGGGGTTCCGTTTGAACCCTTGCATTCCGTTGATATTAAATTATTATCTTGGAAAGTTTTGTTTTTGGTTGCAATTTCTTCTGCTAGAAGAGTTTCAGAATTATCTGCTCTGCAGTGTTCTCCTCCTTATCTGGTGTTCCATGCAGATAAGGTGGTTTTGCGTACTAAACCTGGTTTTCTTCCGAAAGTTGTTTCTAACAAAAACATTAACCAGGAGATTATCGTACCTTCTCTGTGTCCGAAACCAGTTTCAAAGAAGGAACGTTTGTTGCACAATTTGGATGTTGTTCGCGCTCTAAAATTCTATTTAGATGCTACAAAGGATTTTAGACAAACATCTTCCTTGTTTGTTGTTTATTCCGGTAAAAGGAGAGGTCAAAAAGCAACTTCTACCTCTCTCTCTTTTTGGATTAAAAGCATCATCAGATTGGCTTACGAGACTGCCGGACGGCAGCCTCCCGAAAGAATCACAGCTCATTCCACTAGGGCTGTGGCTTCCACATGGGCCTTCAAGAACGAGGCTTCTGTTGATCAGATATGTAGGGCAGCGACTTGGTCTTCACTGCACACTTTTACCAAATTTTACAAGTTTGATACTTTTGCTTCTTCTGAGGCTATTTTTGGGAGAAAGGTTTTGCAAGCCGTGGTGCCTTCCATTTAGGTGACCTGATTTGCTCCCTCCCTTCATCCGTGTCCTAAAGCTTTGGTATTGGTTCCCACAAGTAAGGATGACGCCGTGGACCGGACACACCTATGTTGGAGAAAACAGAATTTATGTTTACCTGATAAATTACTTTCTCCAACGGTGTGTCCGGTCCACGGCCCGCCCTGGTTTTTTTAATCAGGTCTGATATTTTATTTTCTTTAACTACAGTCACCACGGTACCATATGGTTTCTCCTATGCAAATATTCCTCCTTAACGTCGGTCGAATGACTGGGGTAGGCGGAGCCTAGGAGGGATCATGTGACCAGCTTTGCTGGGCTCTTTGCCATTTCCTGTTGGGGAAGAGAATATCCCACAAGTAAGGATGACGCCGTGGACCGGACACACCGTTGGAGAAAGTAATTTATCAGGTAAACATAAATTCTGTTTTAAATGAAATTAGCTGGCCAGTTCTTACCACATTGCCCATGTTTTCTTGGGCAGTCAGTCTACCTGTGGTAAGAGTAACATATGAAGCAGTGTGTGCAGCATGTAGAAAAAGTGCTGACTGAGGACTATCCAGCTCCAGCTGCACGATTTGTGTTTCTAATTAAAGGTAGTACAATGCAGCACACTGCTGCATGTGTTAGTCTTTTAGCTGAGTGACTGTCCATGAAAACATGGGGAATGTGGCATTGACAAAGTCAATCCTGACATCCTGCAGCCTGTCATATTACATTAATTTTTACAGCTATAGCTGTAGTACAGAACACAGTAAGAAGTAGAACACCAGTTATAGTTAGAGTAACTACTACAATACATAATATAAACAACTGAACTCCACACACACAGCTAATTGAAATGAAAATAGCTGTCCAGTTCTTACCACATTGTCCTTTGTTTTCTTGGGCACTGGGCAATCAGTCTAGCTGTGGTATGAGTATTGCATTGTGTATGCATTGCATGCATGGAGAAACCTGAAAACTGCTAAGTGTGCAGCAGCAGGATGTGTGTTCTGTTTCTAAATTCTAAGTACAGTAAAGCTATTACAATGCACACTGATGCATGTGTTAGTTATTTAGCTGAGTGACTGTCCAGGAAAACATGGGGGATGTGGCATTGACAAGGGCAATCCTTACATCCTGCAGCCTGTCATTACATAAATGTTTACAGCTCTAGCTGTAGTACTGAACACTTAGAACATTGGTAGTTAGAGTACAACTACAATACATAATACATTACAAACAAGTAAACTCAGTCAACACACACAACAGCAAATTGAAATTAAATTAGCTACACTGTTATTACCACAACATATTTTCCATTTTTTCTTGGCCAGTCAGTTTATCTGTGGTATGAGTAACATATGAAGAAGTGTACAACTACATGGATGGAGAAACTTGCAAAGTGCGTACTGTGCAGCACTGATTTGTGTTTAATTGCACAATAAGGTAGTACTTAGTACAACGCACACTGCTTCATGTGTTAGTCATTTAGCTGAGTGACTACTATCTAGGAAAACATGAGGGATGTGGCATTAACAAGGTAAATCCTGCAACCTGTTTTTAACATCCATGCATCAACTAATAGCAGCAGCACTGCAGCATAGTATAGTAAGAGTACAAACATTATTCAAGATTAAAACAGAGAATACAATAGAAAAACATTGGAATTTGGAAGCTGCCCTGCCCTGGTTATGGCATTGGCCATTGATACAGCCAGAATACAGTCAGTGCATGTGCATTTTCACACAGGAGAGACATGTGAATAACGAAGTATTTGAGCTCACAACATCATAATGTTTGTTTGTTTTTGTCATAGTGACACGTTAAGTACAACTATAACATAGAGCTTGTAAAAGCAGGGCCCATGAAGGAATTGTAATGATTTTTTGTAATAGTAAATAATTTAGTAATATATGTAATAACAAGAGAATAACATAAATAAAATATATTATAACATTTAAAAATTGTATGGTTTTTAAACTTTAGATTGGTTAGGTAGGTGGTTTTTGGATACAAAAACCAACATCTGACTAGGACAGTACATCTACAGTAGTACTGTAGTACCATTTCTCTTGTTAAGTGTAGTCAGTCCACGGGTCATCCATTACTTATGGAATATATCTCTTCCTAACAGGAAGCTGCAAGAGGATCACCCAAGCAGAGCTGCTATATAGCTCCTCCCCTCACATGTCATATTCAGTCATTCTCTTGCAGCCTAACTAAAGATAGGTCGCTGTGAGAGGTCTATGGTGTTTTTTAACTTAGTTTATTTCTTCAATCATAAGTTTGTTATTTTAAATGGCACCAGAGTGTGCTGTTTGTTCTCAGGCGGCATTAGAAGAAGAATCTGCCTGCGTTTTCTATGATCTTAGCAGACGTAACTAAGATCCACTGGCTGTTCTCATCTGAGGAGTGAGGTAACTTCAGAAAAGGGGAATAGCATGCAGGGCCCCCCCTGCAAACGAGGTATGTGCAGTAAATTATTTTTCTGAGGAATGGAATTGACTGAGAAAATACTGCTGATACCAATGTAACGTAAGTTCAGCCTTAAATGCAGTGATAGCGACTGGTATTAGGCTGATGAGTGTGTGTACACTGAATGTATTTTTCTAAGGAATGGAATTGACTCTGAAAATACTGTTAATACTGAAATAATGTATGAGCCTTAACTGCAGTAAAAGCGACTGGTAGCAGGCTTATTAATAACACTTCATAACTTTTAAAATGTATGTTCAAAACGTTTAATGGCATGTTAATCGTTTTTTGTGAGGTACTTGGTGATAAAACTTATTGGGGCATGATTTTTACCACATGGTCATTTTTGTTTTCTGCATAGAAACAGTTATCTGAGCTTCCCCACTGTTGTAATATGAGTGGGAGGGGCCTATTTTAGCGCTTTTTTGCGCAGTAAAAATTCAGTCACAATCTGTCTACTTCATCCTCCATGATCCAGATCGTCTCTAGAGAGCTCAGGGGTCTTCAAAATTCATTTTGAGGGAGGTAATCAGTCACAGCAGACCTGTGACAGTGTGTTTTGACTGTGTTAAAAACGTTAATTATTAAATTGTTATCCTTTTTTGGGTATTAAGGGGTTAATCATCCATTTGCTGGTGGGTGCAATCCTTTGCTAACTTAATACATTTACTGTGAAAAATTGGTTGCTATAACTATTTTGGTTCATTGTTATTTCAACTGTGACAGCTTTTTGTGCTTCTTAAAGGCACAGTAGCGTTTTTTATATTGCTTGTAAATTTAATTAGAAAAGTATTTCCAAGCTTGCTAGTCTCATTGCTAGTCTGTTTAAACATGTCTGACTCAGATGAATCTCTTTGTTCACTATGTTTAAAGGCCAATGTGGAGCCCAATAGAAATTTGTGTACTAATTGCATTGATGTTACTTTAAATAAAAGTCAATCTTTACATGTAAAGAAATTATCACCAGACAACGAGGGGGAAGTTATGCCGACTAACTCTCCTCACGTGTCAGTACCTTCGCCTCCCGCTCAGGAGGTGCGTGATTTTGTGGCGCCAAGTACATCAGGGAGGCCCTTACAAATCACTTTGCAAGACATGGCTACTGTTATGACAGAAGTATTATCTAAATTGCCAGAATTAAGAGGCAAGCGCGATAGCTCTGGGTTAAGGACAGAGCGCGCGGATGAGGTGAGAGCCATGTCAGATACTGCGTCACAGTTTGCAGAACATGAAGACGGAGAGCTTCATTCTGTGGGTGACGGATCTGATCCAGGGAGACTGGATTCAGAGATTTCTAATTTTAAATTTAAGCTTGAGAACCTCCGCATATTGCTAGGGGAGGTATTAGTGGCTCTGAATGATTGTAACACGGTTGCAATTCCAGAGAAATTATGTAGGTTGGATAGATACTATGCGGTACCGGTGTGTACTGACATGTTTCCTATACCTAAAAGGCTTACAGAGATTATTAGCAAGGAGTGGGATAGACCTGGTGTGCCTTTTTCCCCTCCTCCCATATTTAGGAAAATGTTTCCTATAGATGCCACCACACGAGACTTATGGCAGACGGTCCCTAAGGTGGAGGGAGCAGTTTCTACTTTAGCTAAGCGTACCACTATCCCGGTGGAGGATAGTTGTGCCTTTTCAGATCCAATGGATAAGAAATTAGAGGGTTACCTTAAGAAAATGTTTGTTCAACAAGGTTTTATCTTACAGCCCCTTGCATGCATTGCGCCTGTCACTGCTGCGGCGGCTTTCTGGTTTGAGTCTCTGGAAGAGGCCATTCGCACAGCTCCATTGGATGAAATTATGAACAAGCTTAAAGCACTTAAGCTAGCTAACACATTTGTTTCTGATGCCGTCGTACATTTAACCAAACTTACGGCTAAGAACTCCGGACTCGCCATCCAAGCGCGCAGAGCGCTATGGCTTAAATCCTGGTCAATTGACGTGACTTCTAAATCTAAATTGCTTAATATTCCTTTCAAAGGGCAGACCTTATTCGGGCCCGGCTTGAAAGAAATTATAGCTGACATTACGGGAAGTAAGGGCCATGCTCTACCTCAGGACAGGGCCAAATCAAAGGCCAAACAGTCTAATTTTCGTGCCTTTCGTAACTTCAAGGCAGGAGCAGCATCAACTTCCTCCGCTCCAAAACAGGAAGGAGCTGTTGCTCGTTACAGACAGGGCTGGAAAGTTAGCCAGTCCTGGAACAAGGGCAAGCAGGCCAAGAAACCTGCTGCTGCCCCTAAGACAGCATGAAGAGAGGGCCCCCTATCCGGAAACAGATCTAGTGGGGGGCAGACTTTCTATCTTCGTCCAGGCATGGGCAAGAGATGTCCAGGATCCCTGGGCGTTGGAGATCATATCTCAGGGATATCTCCTGGACTTCAAAACTTCTCCTCCACGAGGGAGATTTCATCTTTCAAGGTTATCAGCAAACCAAATAAAGAAAGAGGCGTTTCTATGCTGTGTACAAGACCTCTTACTAATGGGGGTGATCCACCCAGTTCCGCGGACGGAACACGGGCAAGGATTCTATTCAAATGTATTTGTGGTTCCCAAGAAAGAGGGAACCTTCAGACCAATCTTGGACTTAAAAATCCTAAACAAATTCCTAAGAGTTCCATCATTCAATGTGGAAACTATTCGAACCATCCTTCCCATGATCCAAGAGGGTCAGTACATGACCACAGTGGACTTAAAGGATGCCTACCTTCACATACCGATTCACAAGGATCATTATCGGTACCTAAGATTTGCTTTCCTAGACAGGCATTACCAGTTTGTAGCTCTTCCCTTCGGATTAGCTACGGCTCCAAGAATCTTTACAAAAGTTCTGGGCTCACTTCTGGCGGTACTAAGACCGCGAGGCATAGCGGTGACTCCGTACCTAGACGACATTCTGATACAAGCGTCAAGTTTTCAAACTGCCAAGTCTCATACAGAGATAGTTCTGGCATTTCTGAGGTCGCATGGGTGGAAGGTGAACGTGGAAAAGAGTTCTCTATTACCACTTACAAGGGTTCCCTTTCTAGGGACTCTTATAGATTCTGTAGAGATGAAAATTTACCTGACGGAGGACAGGTTATCAAAACTTCTCAATGCTTGCCGTGTCCTTCATTCCATTCCACACCCGTCAGTAGCTCAGTGCATGGAAGTAATCGGCTTAATGGTAGCGGCAATGGACATAGTACCATTTGCGCGCCTGCATCTCAGACCGCTGCAATTGTGTATGCTAAGTCAGTGGAATGGGGATTACTCAGATTTGTCCCCCCTGCTAAATCTGGATCAAGAGACCAGATATTCTCTTCTATGGTGGCTTTCTCGGCCACATCTGTCCAAGGGGATGACCTTTCGCAGGCCAGATTGGACGATTGTAACAACAGACGCCAGCCTTCTAGGCTGGGGCGCAGTCTGGAACTCCCTGAAGGCTCAGGGACTATGGACTCAGGAGGAGAAACTCCTCCCAATAAATATTCTGGAATTAAGAGCAATATTCAATGCTCTCCTAGCTTGGCCTCAGTTAGCAACTCTGAGGTTCATCAGATTTCAGTCGGACAACATCACGACTGTGGCTTACATCAACCATCAAGGGGGAACCAGAAGTTCCCTAGCGATGTTGGAAGTCTCAAAGATAATTCGCTGGGCAGAGTCTCACTCTTGCCACCTGTCAGCGATTTACATCCCAGGCGTGGAGAACTGGGAGGCGGATTTTCTAAGTCGCCAGACTTTTCATCCGGGGGAGTGGGAACTTCATCCGGAGGTCTTTGCTCAACTGATTCATCGTTGGGGCAAACCAGATCTGGATCTCATGGCGTCTCGCCAGAACGCCAAGCTTCCTTGTTACGGATCCAGGTCCAGGGACCCGGGAGCGGTGCTGATAGATGCTCTGACAGCCCCTTGGGTCTTCAAAATGGCTTATGTGTTTCCACCATTGCCGAAGCTTCCTCGTTTGATTGCCAAGATCAAACAGGAGAGAGCTTCGGTGATTCTGATAGCGCCTGCGTGGCCACGCAGGACCTGGTATGCAGACCTAGTGGACATGTCGTCCTGCCCACCGTGGTCTCTGCCTCTGAGACAGGACCTTCTAATTCAGGGTCCTTTCAACCATCCAAATCTAATTTCTCTGAGGCTGACTGCATGGAGATTGAACGCTTGATTCTATCAAAGCGTGGCTTCTCGGAGTCAGTTATTGATACCTTAAAACAGGCTAGGAAGCCTGTTACCAGAAGAATTTACCATAAGATATGGCGTAAATATTTATACTGGTGCGAATCCAAGAGTTACTCATGGAGTAAGGTTAGGATTCCTAGGATATTGTCTTTTCTACAAGAGGGTTTAGAAAAGGGCTTATCTGCTAGTTCGTTAAAGGGACAGATTTCTGCTCTGTCTATTCTTCTACACAAACGTCTGGCAGAAGTTCCAGACGTTCAGGCTTTTTGTCAGGCTTTAGCTAGGATTAAGCCTGTGTTTAAGACTGTTGCTCCGCCGTGGAGCTTAAACTTAGTTCTTAACGTTCTTCAAGGCGTTCCATTTGAACCCCTTCATTCCATTGATATCAAGCTGTTATCCTGGAAGGTTCTGTTTCTTTCATGTAATTAGCAAGAGTCCATGAGCTAGTGACGTATGGGATATACATTCCTACCAGGAGGGGCAAAGTTTCCCAAACCTCAAAATGCCTATAAATACACCTCTCACCACACCCACAATTCAGTTTTACAAACTTTGCCTCCTATGGAGGTGGTGAAGTAAGTTTGTGCTAGATTCTACGTTGATATGCGCTCCGCAGCAAGTTGGAGCCCGGTTTTCCTCTCAGCGTGCAGTGAATGTCAGAGGGATGTGAGGAGAGTATTGCCTATTTGAATGCAGTGATCTCCTTCTACGGGGTCTATTTCATAGGTTCTCTGTTATCGGTCGTAGAGATTCCTCTCTTACCTCCCTTTTCAGATCGACGATATACTCTTATTTATATTCCATTACCTCTGCTGATTTTCGTTTCAGTACTGGTTTGGCTTTCTACAAACGTGTAGATGAGTGTCCTGGGGTAAGTAAATCTTATTTTCTGTGACACTCTAAGCTATGGTTGGGCACTTTATTTATAAAGTTCTAAATATATGTATTCAAACATTTATTTGCCTTGACTCAGAATGTTCAACATTCCTTATTTTCAGACAGTCAGTTTCATATTTGGGATAATGCGTTTGAATCAATCATTTTTTCTTACCTTAAAAATTTGACTTTTTTTCCCTGTGGGCTGTTAGGCTCGCGGGGGCTGAAAATGCTTCATTTTATTGCGTCATTCTTGGCGCGGACTTTTTTGGCGCAAAAAATCTTTTCTGTTTCCGGCGTCATACGTGTCGCCGGAAGTTGCGTCATTTTTTGACGTCCTTTTGCGCCAAAAGTGTCGGCGTTCCGGATGTGGCGTCATTTTTGGCGCCAAAAAGCATTTAGGCGCCAAACAATGTGGGCGTATTATTTGGCGCCCAAAAATATGGGCGTCGCTTTTGTCTCCACATTATTTCAGTCTGATTTTTTCTTTGCTTCTGGTTATTAGAAGCTTGTTTATTGGCATTTTTTCCCATTCCTGAAACTGTCATTTAAGGAATTTGATCAATTTTGCTTTATATGTTGTTTTTTCTCTTACATATTGCAAGATGTCTCACGTTGCATCTGAGTCAGAAGATACTTCAGGAAAATCGCTGTCTAGTGCTGGAACTACCAAAGCTAAGTGTATCTGCTGTAAACTTTTGGTAGCTATTCCTCCGGCTGTTGTTTGTATTAATTGTCATGACAAACTTGTTAAAGCAGATAATATTTCCTTTAGTAATGTACCATTGCCTGTTGCAGTTCCCTCAACATAAGAGATTTTGTTTCTGAATCCATCAAGAAGGCTATGTCTGTTATTTCTCCTTCTAGTAAACATAAAAAATCTTTTAAAACTTCTCTCTCTACAGATGAATTTTTAAATGAACATCATCATTCTGATTCTGATGACTCTTCTGGTTCAGAGGATTCTGTCTCAGAGATTGATGCTGATAAATCTTCATATTTATTTAAAATGGAATTTATTCGTTCTTTACTTAAAGAAGTACTAATTGCTTTAGAAATAGAGGATTCTGGTCCTCTTGATACTAATTCTAAACGTTTAGATAAGGTGTTTAAATCTCCTGTGGTTATTCCAGAAGTTTTTCCTGTTCCTAATGCTATTTCTGAAGTAATTTCCAGAGAATGGGATAAATTGGGTAATTCATTTACTCCTTCTAAACGTTTTAAGCAATTATATCCTGTGCCGTCTGACAGATTAGAATTTTGGGACAAAATCCCTAAAGTTGATGGGGCTATTTCTACCCTTGCTAAACGTACTACTATTCCTACGTCAGATGGTACTTCGTTTAAAGATCCTTTAGATAGGAAAATTGAATCCTTTCTAAGAAAAGCTTATCTGTGTTCAGGTAATCTTCTTAGACCTGCTATATCTTTGGCTGATTTTGCTGCAGCTTCAACTTTTTGGTTGGAGACTTTAGCGCAACAAGTAACAGATCATGATTCTCATAATATTATTATTCTTCTTCAGCATGCTAATAATTTTATCTGTGATGCCATTTTTTATATTATTAGAGTTGATGTCAGGTTTATGTCTCTAGCTATTTTAGCTAGAAGAGCTTTATGGCTTAAAACTTGGAATGCTGATATGGCTTCTAAATCAACTCTACTTTCCATTTCTTTCCAGGGTAACAAATTATTTGGTTCTCAGTTGGATTCCATTATCTCAACTGTTACTGGTGGGAAAGGAACTTTTTTACCACAGGATAAAAAATCTAAGGGTAAAAACAGGGCTAATAATCGTTTTCGTTCCTTTCGTTTCAACAAAGAACAAAAGCCTGATCCTTCATCCTCAGGAGCAGTTTCAGTTTGGAAACCATCTCCAGTCTGGAATAAATCCAAGCCTTCTAGAAAGGCAAAGCCTGCTTCTAAGTCCACATGAAGGTGCGGCCCTCATTCCAGCTCAGCTGGTAGGGGGCAGGTTACGTTTTTTCAAAGAAATTTGGATCAATTCTGTTCACAATCTTTGGATTCAGAACATTATTTCAGAAGGGTACAGAATTGGTTTCAAGATGAGACCTCCTGCAAAGAGATTTTTTCTTTCCCGTGTCCCAGTAAATCCAGTGAAAGCTCAAGCATTTCTGAATTGTGTTTCAGATCTAGAGTTGGCTGGAGTAATTATGCCAGTTCCAGTTCTGGAACAGGGGATGGGGTTTTATTCAAATCTCTTCATTGTACCAAAGAAGGAGAATTCCTTCAGACCAGTTCTGGATCTAAAAATATTGAATCGTTATGTAAGGATACCAACGTTCAAAATGGTAACTGTAAGGACTATCTTGCCTTTTGTTCAGCAAGGGCATTATATGTCCACAATAGATTTACAGGATGCTTATCTGCATATTCCGATTCATCCAGATCATTATCAGTTCCTGAGATTCTCTTTTCTGGACAAGCATTACCAGTTTGTGGCTCTGCCGTTTGGCCTAGCTACAGCTCCAAGAATTTTTACAAAAGTTCTCGGTGCCCTTCTGTCTGTAATCAGAGAACAGGGTATTGTGGTATTTCCTTATTTGGACGATATCTTGGTACTTGCTCAGTCTTTACATTTAGCAGAATCTCATACGAATCGACTTGTGTTGTTCCTTCAAGATCATGGTTGGAGGATCAATTTACCAAAAAGTTCATTGATTCCTCAGACAAGGGTAACTTTTCTGGGTTTCCAGATAGATTCAGTGTCCATGACTCTGTCTTTAACAGACAAGAGACGTCTAAAATTGATTTCAGCTTGTCGAAACCTTCAGTCACAATCATTCCCTTCGGTAGCCTTATGCATGGAAATTCTACGTCTTATGACTGCTGCATCGGACGCGATCCCCTTTGCTCGTTTTCACATGCGACCTCTTCAGCTCTGTATGCTGAATCAATGGTGCAGGGATTACACAAAGATATCTCAATTAATATCTTTAAAACCAATTGTACGACACTCTCTAACGTGGTGGACAGATCACCATCGTTTAATTCAGGGGGCTTCTTTTGTGCTTCCGACCTGGACTGTAATTTCAACAGATGCAAGTCTCACAGGTTGGGGAGCTGTGTGGGGATCTCTGACGGCACAAGGAGTTTGGGAATCTCAGGAGGTGAGATTACCGATCAATATTTTGGAACTCCGTGCAATTTTCAGAGCTCTTCAGTCTTGGCCTCTTCTGAAGAGAGAATCGTTCATTTGTTTTCAGACAGACAATGTCACAACTGTGGCATACATCAATCATCAAGGAGGGACTCACAGTCCTCTGGCTATGAAAGAAGTATCTCGAATTCTGGTTTGGGCGGAATCCAGCTCCTGTCTAATCTCTGCGGTTCATATCCCAGGTATAGACAATTGTGAAGCGGATTATCTCAGTCGCCAAACGTTACATCCGGGCGAATGGTCTCTTCACCCAGAGGTATTTCTTCAGATTGTTCAAATGTGGGGACTTCCAGAAATAGATCTGATGGCCTCTCATCTAAACAAGAAACTTCCCAGGTATCTGTCCAGATCCAGGGATCCTCAAGCGGAAGCAGTGGATGCATTGTCACTTCCTTGGAAGTATCATCCTGCCTATATCTTTCCGCCTCTAGTTCTTCTTCCAAGAGTAATCTCCAAGATTCTGAAGGAATGCTCGTTTGTTCTGCTGGTAGCTCCGGCATGGCCTCACAGGTTTTGGTATGCGGATCTTGTCCGGATGACCTCTTGCCATCCGTGGACTCTTCCGCTACGACCAGACCTTCTGTCGCAAGGTCCTTTTTTCCATCAGGATCTCAAATCCTTAAATTTAAAGGTATGGAGATTGAACGCTTGATTCTTAGTCAAAGAGGTTTCTCTGACTCTGTGATTAATACTATGTTACAGGCTCGTAAATCTGTATCCAGAGAGATATATTATAGAGTCTGGAAGACTTATATTTCTTGGTGTCTTTCTCATCATTTTTCTTGGCATTCTTTTAGAATTCCAAGAATTTTACAGTTTCTTCAGGATGGTTTAGATAAAGGTTTGTCCGCAAGTTCCTTGAAAGGACAAATCTCTGCTCTTTCTGTTCTTTTTCACAGAAAGATTGCTAATCTTCCTGATATTCATTGTTTTGTACAAGCTTTGGTTCGTATAAAACCTGTCATTAAGTCAATTTCTCCTCCTTGGAGTTTGAATTTGGTTCTAGGGGCTCTTCAAGCTCCTCCGTTTGAACCTATTCATTCATTGGACATTAAATTACTTTCTTGGAAAGTTTTGTTCCTTTTGGCAATCTCTTCTGCCAGAAGAGTTTCTGAATTATCTGCTCTTTCTTGTGAGTCTCCTTTTCTGATTTTTCATCAGGATAAGGCAGTGTTGCGAACTTCTTTTGAATTTTTACCTAAAGTTGTGAATTCCAACAACATTAGTAGAGAAATTGTGGTTCCTTCATTATGTCCTAATCCTAAGAATTCTAAGGAGAAATCGTTACATTCTTTGGATGTTGTTAGAGCTTTGAAATATTATGTTGAAGCTACTAAGTCTTTCCGAAAGACTTCTAGTTTATTTGTTATCTTTTCCGGTTCTAGAAAAGGCCAGAAAGCTTCTGCCATTTCTTTGGCATCTTGGTTGAAATCTTTAATTCATCTTGCCTATGTTGAGTCGGGTAAAACTCCGCCTCAAAGGATTACAGCTCATTCTACTAGGTCAGTTTCTACTTCCTGGGCGTTTAGGAATGAAGCTTCGATTGATCAGATTTGCAAAGCAGCAACTTGGTCCTCTTTGCATTCTTTTACTAAATTCTACCATTTTGATGTATTTTCTTCTTCTGAAGCAGTTTTTGGTAGAAAAGTACTTCAGGCAGCGGTTTCAGTTTGAATCTTCTGCTTATGTTTTTCATTAAACTTTATTTTGGGTGTGGATTATTTTCAGCAGGAATTGGCTGTCTTTATTTTATCCCTCCCTCTCTAGTGACTCTTGCGTGGAAAGATCCACATCTTGGGTAATCATTATCCCATACGTCACTAGCTCATGGACTCTTGCTAATTACATGAAAGAAAACATAATTTATGTAAGAACTTACCTGATAAATTCATTTCTTTCATATTAGCAAGAGTCCATGAGGCCCACCCTTTTTTGTATAAAGCACAATTATTCCAATTCCTTATTTTATATGCTTTCGCACTTTTTTATCACCCCACTTCTTGGCTATTCGTTAAACTGAATTGTGGGTGTGGTGAGGGGTGTATTTATAGGCATTTTGAGGTTTGGGAAACTTTGCCCCTCCTGGTAGGAATGTATATCCCATACGTCACTAGCTCATGGACTCTTGCTAATATGAAAGAAATGAATTTATCAGGTAAGTTCTTACATAAATTATGTTTTTTGATGGCTATTTCCTCGGCTCGAAGAGTCTCTGAGTTATCTGCCTTACATTGTGATTCTCCCTATCTGATTTTTCATTCAGACAAGGTAGTTCTGCGTACTAAACCTGGGTTCTTACCTAAGGTAGTTACTAACAGGAATATCAATCAAGAGATTGTTGTTCCATCACTGTGTCCTAACCCTTCTTCAAAGAAGGAACGACTTTTGCATAATCTGGACGTAGTCCGTGCCCTGAAGTTCTATTTGCAGGCAACTAAAGATTTTCGTCAAACTTCTTCCCTGTTTGTCGTTTACTCTGGACAGAGAAGAGGTCAAAAGGCTTCGGCTACCTCTCTCTCTTTTTGGCTTCATAGCATAATACGTTTAGCCTATGAGACTGCTGGACAGCAGCCTCCTGAAAGGATTACAGCTCATTCTACTAGAGCTGTGGCTTCCACCTGGGCCTTTAAAAATGAGGCCTCTGTTGAACAGATTTGCAAGGCTGCAACTTGGTCTTCACTTCACACTTTTTCAAAATTTTACAAATTTGACACTTTTGCTTCTTCGGAGGCTATTTTTGGGAGAAAGGTGCTTCAGGCAGTGGTTCCTTCTGTTTAAGGTTCCTGCCTTGTCCCTCCCTTCATCCGTGTACTTTAGCTTTGGTATTGGTATTCCATAAGTAATGGATGACCCGTGGACTGACTACACTTAACAAGAGAAAACATAATTTATGCTTACCTGATAAATTTATTTCTCTTGTAGTGTAGTCAGTCCACGGCCCGCCCTGTCTTTAAGGCAGATCTAAATTTTAATTAAACTACAGTCACCACTGCGCACCCTATGGTTTCTCCTTTCTCGTCTGGTTTTGGTCGAATGACTGAATATGACATGTGAGGGGAGGAGCTATATAGCAGCTCTGCTTGGGTGATCCTCTTGCAGCTTCCTGTTAGGAAGAGATATATTCCATAAGTAATGGATGACCCGTGGACTGACTACACTACAAGAGAAATAAATTTATCAGGTAAGCATAAATTATGTTTTTTTATTTTAGGCATTACTAGTGTTTTTAGTGGGTTATGTTTTTGGCTAAAAAAAAAACCCAACATATATAACATTTCTGGCTTCATGCATGAACGTTGACAGGTCACCACATTTCCTCCTATGCTAAACACCCTCTCTGATGGTTTACTAGTTGCAGGAACACAGATATTTTTGTGCTAGCTTGCTCAATTTTGGAAAGTTAATCTGATGTAGTTTCCACCATTGCAGAGGATTTTTCTCACTATCAATGGAGGGAGAAAGCAGGTAGCTGTTAAGCTCCGATGCTATGGCTTCTTCAAGTTGCAGAGATGGTGCAGCGGACTCAGTCTTGAAAAAACTTCCTAAAGACTTTCTTGATTTCTTTGCAGGAGGACCACCATCTGCTGCAGGTGCTTGCACTGTTTCTTCTTCTACATCTATAACTTTGCATGGTGGACTTCTGATTGCTTGACTTGCCTTCTGCACAACTGCTTGTGCTCAGACACAATGGCCATATCAGATATCACCCTGGCCTTGATGCTTGTAAAATTTATCCATATTTATGTAGGTTGTCTTGAATCGTGGATCAAGGAATGATGCCATATCTAGCAGATCTTGAGTATCTTCATAATTTCTATTCATATATTCAAGAATTTTGGATTTCAGTGTCTTGGTAAGGTCAGAATCATCTTCCTCCAGAGCCAGTATCTTTGTGTTTAATAGATGCAGAACTGGTTTAACATATGATACACTGACGTAGTTATCTCCAGAAAGGGCATCAGTAAAATCTTGAACTTGCCCCAGTGCCTTACTCACAGATTCAAGAACATCAGTGTCCTGCCATTGTGGAACCAGATGTCTGGTTTTTCTGTCTGCAGAGAGTCAATGCTCTCTGTTGCTCTAAAACTCTATCATCTTTTGTCTTGAGCTCCACCTTGTTGGGCACTCTGTTATAAGTGAATGCTTTGGCAGTTGAAGCTCTTCCTGGGCTTGAGTTAATGCCACCTTTTTCCAGCTGTGTGAGAAATGGCAAACAATTTTCTTGCATAAGCCTCTGGCTCTAGAAATGTGAGGCTCATCTTTCACTGCATTTTCAATTGCAAGATGCAACCTGTGCCCAAAACACTGTAGCCTTCTCCATTTATTCAGAGCAACAGCCTTGACGATGTTTGTGCCATTGTCTGTGGTGATAGATACTTGTTGATCCTCACAGAGTCCCCATGAGGCCAAAGCTTCTCTCAAACCTTGTGCTACATTCTCTGCAGTGTGGTCAGAAGGAAAGTATGATGTTTGCAAACATAGACTTTTGATCTCAAAATCATCATTGATGGGCTGCATATTTCCATTCTGCTCCTGCGTTTTATCTGTTTTCGCCTGAAATAACTTTACTTACAGCTCATATATTAGATACATAAACAGCTCTCTAACCAGCTTATGAACCTGCATCTGATGAGCCCGAATTTGAAGAGATATTTGCAGTTTTGAGCGCCCGGAGCACAATAGAAGGTTGAGGCCTTCTTCAACACCCCCCGGCGAGGCACCTTTGGGCCTTGTCGTTAGTGGCACGAAGTGCTGGATGTCAGAAACTGCATGAGTTCACTCATAACACCCTATCTAGTGTGCTGACCAAAAGATCTTTGCAGAGGATCAACATGGACATGAAGAGTGTCAATGCTATTTTAAGGGAGCTGAGCAGTCTTCTCTCAGACCACCACGCTGTACTAGAAGAAACACTGGCTGCAGCTTTTGACCCTGGAGATTTAAAAGCACTCCAGCAATCTTCACCAACCCTAACCAAGCCTGCTCTGGCGATCTGCATAAGCAGTGGTGCTCGGGGGCCTCCGTGCACTATATCTACCCTGGTTGAAGAGGATAAGGCTCTCACTTCTATGAGTCATGGGGCGATCGCAGCTACGATAACAGAACAGTTTACCGGCAGAGGCGATACCTATGCAGAGCTCAGCGAGAGCGGCCGAGTGGTGACGCAATCAGCCCTTCTACCTTCTGAGGAAAACATGTGCAAGGGAGCCTCTACTGAACACTCATCCCAAGATCAGGACAGCATACGGTCGCACTCACTGAGCTCCTTAGAGTCCGGACAGCTCTCAAAGATCCCTTGGTGCATCGATCCACTGCGGTTTGACTGGGATGTTATCCGGAGACAGGGATATTGCCCTTTGGTCAATATATACTCATGGCTCTGTTTTTTAACAACTATGCTTCTGGCTGGTACAGTTGACTCCTTCAGGGGGACTTGCATCGGAGTTGGCTAGATCTAGAACCTGCCGCAAGTAAACAGACTCGCCCTACAAACTTTATTTTTCTCCACAGTTTCGTGTTAGACTCCCTCTGTTATAACATTCTATACTAATATGTGTTGTAGTTAAATGTCCTAGCAGTCCTTCAACCATATTATGGCTTTATTTCTAAGTTCATTCAAGTTTTACTTTCCCCATGATTGTGCTTGTTTTTGCCTGGGTATACAGTTCCATTTAGTGCCCTTACGCAGTCATAGAAACTCCCTCACAGCACCTTACTTGGTTATAACTTGTTACCCCAAACCGTAGTTATTCTTGCTTTGCTTAGAGTCAATAGCAGGACAGGGGATTCCCTTATTACTCAGCAAGCTTTATATTGCTTGTAGTGTTAGCAAACCACAGCCTTATGCTACAGATTACAACTGCAGATATCAATCAGTGAGTTATTTTCCAAAGATTAAATAAACCTTAAGGTAGGTGCTAGCTAACTACGTTTCATACTGCTCTCATTAATTCACTGCGCAGTGATGTGCTGCCTGCGGCCGGGGCGGTACACTAGGCGCATAGCTCTATAGCTAGCCTTGTTGCCTGTAGGAGGTTTGAAATAAGGCTTGATTTAGAATACAGCCAAGTTTGTGTATACTTTTCATAATATCACCTTTGCAGACCTACATCCCAATTTGAGGTGCTTAAAATCATTTGTGGGGTATTATAATAGTATGCCTCCTCACGGTGCTCATTAACCTAGCCCCCACAATTTGCCTAATGATTGGTTAGCGGACAAATAGGGAGTAGAGTTTGTGTGACTTAAGATAGACTTTCCTATTTCTATCTTACTGTCTAACAGATTTTGAAGTTGAGCAGACAAGTACTGCCTATAAATCCAAGGGAATACATTACAATTTCTATACTAGGGCTGGTCTGCTTGATAGCTACAAATACATTGAAGGATACCCTCATAGCAGACTCTACGGTTGATGCTACATATCAGTGTTGAGTAATATCTTTGGCACTTATACTTTCATTGTTTCCCAAAAGTGTTAAGATTACTGCAGCTTTTACTGTATCTTTGCACTAACCTTGTCTCATCATTATATGTTAGAAGTGCTGCAGCTTTAAGCTCAGCTCACCACATCCCCTGGGTGTGTCTTGGTCTCTGTGACATCATCAGAAGCCATGTTAGTTTTACTGATGGAACCTGCTAGAGAATAAGCCATGTGGTTGTAGCTAAATAAAAGTTATCTAAAGTTCCTGCTGCAGAGTCTTCATGATATGTGCAAGAGACATCAGACACAAGGTAACAGCACACAACTGAATGTTCTAATCCTGACTACACATAGAACATAACAGCTGGCGATGAGGATCTGTGGTCTGACCCTATAATGGCACTTATTGGCACCTTACCTGTGTTTGCAGCAGACACAGACAGATGGGACACATGGGTTGAACAGTTTGAGCTATATTGTACAGCAAATAACATAGGAGCTGATAAGCAAGTGGCTGTGTTTCTGACAACTATAGGCTCAGCAGCTTACACTACATTAAGGGACATTCTCTCACCAGATAAACCTAATGCTAAACCTCTGTCTGACCTGATCTGCCTGTTATTTGACCACTACCTACCTAAGCCTCTGGAGATATCAGAACGCTTTAAGTTTTACACACGCAAGCAATTGCAGCATGAGGACATTAAAACTTATGTGATCAGTTTAAAGAAACTAGCAAGTAGCTGCAGATTTGGTGATTATTTAAACACTGCTTTACGTGATATGTTTTTTATTGGACTCATGGACTGTACAGTACAAAAGAGACTATTAGCAGAGGATGAGTTAACACTAAAGCGTGCTATAGAGATAGCTACAGTCATGGAACTTGCTACTAAAGATGCACAAATGCTCCAGGCCCCAGCACGGGCAGTTTGTGATAAGGAAATAGATGTAGATGTTTTTCATACAAGTATGCACCTAAATAAACAGTATCCAGCTAGACAAGGGTCACAGACAGCTTGTTACAGATGTGGTGACACAAATCACATAGCAAATGCCTGCATGTTTAGGAACAGCACCTGCTATGGGTGTGGGAAGATTGGTCATACAAAGAGAGTGTGCAGAAGTTCCTTAGACAGAGATAAAAGTAAGAAAGGCAGCAAGTCACGTGCAGCTTTTCATGTGCAAGTAGATACACCACACACTGATTCAGAGGAAGACAAACCATTATACACATTACAGATCTACAGCATTGAAAATAAAATTCCAGAACTGCAAGCAAAGGTGAATATAGATGGTAAACCTCTCATTATGGAAGTTGATACAGGAGCAGCAGTCTCTGTTATCACAGCTGCTGATTGGAACCGCCTGGGACTAAGGCAACCAATTGTTCCAACAGCTGTCACCATGCAAACATATTCAAATTAAATAATAAAGCCTATTGGGTGTGTATCACCTACAGTGACATTTAATGGTACAACTAAAAAGCTACGCCTCTACATTTTACCTAAAGGAGGACCACCTTTGTTTGGTAGATCCTGGATCCAAGCATTGGGCATGCCAAAGTTACCACAACAGTTACCGCTTAACAAACTGCTGGACCAAAGTGGGAATTCAAATTCTTCTTGGATCAATTCACTAAAGCACAAATATAAGACTGTATTTGATGGGAACCTAGGTTTAGTGAAAGACAAGCAGATTCAGCTTCACCTAAAAGAAAATGCTATTCCAAAATTTTGTAAACCAAGAGTTGTACCATTTGCACTTAAACCTAAAATTGAAGCAGAACTAGAAAAACTACGAAATCAGGGGATTATTGTTCCAGTGTCTAGCAGTGAATGGGCTTCCCCAATAGTTCCTGTCAGAAAAAAGAATGGGGACATTCGCATCTGTGGAGATTTCAGAGCGGGCCTTAACCCTCAATTACTTGTGGATCAGTATCCTTTACCACGGATTGAAGAATTGTTTAGTTCTCTGGCAGGGGGTGAAAAATTTACAAAAATTGACTTGCATCAAGCATACTTACAATTAGAGGTGCATCCAGACTCCAGACACCTGTTAACTATCAACACTCACAAAGGACTTTTTCAGTATACGCGGATGGTGTTTGGCATTGCCCCAGCACCTGCAGTGTGGCAACAGATAATGGATGAGATCTTGGCAGGTATTCCACATACCCACTGTATGTTAGATGACATGCTTATCACTGGTGAAAATGATGCTGCTCATAAAGCCAATGTTGAAACTGTTTTACAACGCCTACAGGAATTTGGACTGAAAGTTAACATGGAAAAGTGTGAGTTCTTCTGCAAGAGTTTAGAATATTGTGCACATGTAGTGGACAAGACTGGTCTACACACAACTGCTGAAAAAGTGAAAGCGCTGGTTCATGCTCCCACCCCTGTTAATGTATCTCAGCTACGTTCTTATTTGGGGTTGCTCAATTACTATCACAGATTTTTACCAAATTTGGCTCATTTACTATATCCACTACACTGTCTTTTAGATAGTAAAAACCAGTGGGCCTGGACTGACTTATGTACACGAGCATTTGAACGCTCTAAGCAGCTTCTTCTGGAATCAAGACTCCTTGTCCACTATGACCTTAAGAAGCCTTTGGTACTAGCCTGTGATGCTTCACCATATGGTTTAGGCGCAGTACTTTCACACATTATGCCTGATGGGTCTGAACGTCCTGTGTCTTTTGCGTCCAGATCTTTAACTCCATCTGAGAGAAATTATGCCACGATTGATCGGGAAGCTTTAGCAATAATTTGGGATGTGAAGAAATTCCACATTTATATATATATGGCAGACCTTTTACTCTGATCACGGATCATAAACCACTTTTGTCCATTCTGCACCCTCAGAAGGGTATCTCCAACACAACAGCTGCTCAACTATAGCGCTATGCACTTCAGCTGGCGGCTTACAACTACTCCATTAAATATCGATGCCACAGTGATCATACGAATGTGGATATGTTTTCTAGATTACCAATGGTACATCACATGACAACATCTTCTAAAATCATAGAAACCCCTCCACAGCCTGTAAATCTAAATTCCAAAGTTATTGCTACTTATACATGCTCTGATTCTACCTTACAGGAAATCAAGTCTTTTGTTCAACATGGGTGGCCTAAAGTAGTTCGCTCTGACCTTCAGCCATATTTTACAAGAAAGAAGGAAATTGTGCATGACTCAGGCTGTCTGTTATGGGGGTCACGAGTGATAATTCCGAACTTACTGCAAACATTAGCATTAAAGTTACTACACAGCTCACACCAGTGTGTAGTAAAAATGAAGCAAAGAGCACGAGAATATTTTTGGTAGCCTAAATTGGATACAGATATTGCTTCTTATGTAGCTGCTTGCAATGCATGTGCACAGACACAGCAGAATCCCAGCAGGGACATCTCAAAAACTTGGCTATGGCCAAATGAACCTTGGACAAGAATCCATGTTGATTTTGCAGGACCAGTGGATAGACGAATGTATTTGGTGGCTGTGGATGCTCATTCCAAGTGGCCAGAAGTAGTTCAAATGTCAAGTACTACAACACAACAAACCATTGTCGTTCTTTCCAGTATGTTTGCAAGATTTGGACTGCCACAAACTTTAGTCTCAGACAATGGTCCACAGTTCATATCACATGAATTTGAAACATTTCTAGATACAAATAACATCAAACACTGTAAGACAGCTCCATATTTTCCAGTCTCTAATGGACAGGCTGAAAGATTTTGTACAAACTTTAAAACGCCACTTAGCTGTCTCTCACAAATCAAAATTTAATCCAAACTCCCTTTCTAATTTTTTGTTTAACTATCGAAACACACCTCATGCCACTACTGGGCTATCACCTGCAATGTTAATGTTTGGAAGACGCCTGAGAACTCCACTGGATAAAGTTAGACCAGAACAATCCACACAAGAGTTGAACACTTCTAGCGTTTCAGAATCGTTGCATCCGGGCGAATGGTCTCTTTACCCATGCAGCACTGTCTGAGCCTGTCCTGATAATGTGCAGTCAGCAGTCCCCTTATATTAGACACCCAGCACTTAGGTATTTCTTCAGATTGTTCAAATGTGGGAGCTTCCAGAAATAGATCTGATGGCGTCTCATCTAAACAAGAAACTTTCCAGGTATCTGTCCAGATCCCGGGATCCTCAGGCGGAAGCAGTGGATGCATTATCACTTCCTTGGAAGTATCATCCTGCCTATATCTTTCCGCCTCTAGTTCTTCTTCCAAGAGTAATCTCCAAGATTCTGAAGGAATGCTCGTTTGTTCTGCTGATAGCTCCGGCATGGCCTCACAGGTTTTGGTATGCGGATCTTGTCCGGATGGCCTCTTGCCATCCGTAGACTCTTCCGCTAAGACCAGACCTTCTGTCGCAAGGTCCTTTTTTCCATCAGGATCTCAAATCCTTAAATTTAAAGGTATGGAGATTGAACACCTGATTCTTGGTCAAAGAGGTTTCTCTGACTCTGTGATTAATACTATGTTACAGGCTCGTAAATCTGTATCCAGAGAGATATATTATAGAGTCTGGAAGACTTATATTTCTTGGTGTCTTTTTCATCATTTTTCTTGGCATTCTTTTAGAATTCCGAGAATTTTACAGTTTCTTCAGGATGGTTTAGATAAAGGTTTATCCGCAAGTTCTTTGAAAGGACAAATCTCTGCTCTTTCTGTTCTTTTTCACAGAAAGATTGCTAATCTTCCTGATATTCATTGTTTTGTACAAGCTTTGGTTCGTATAAAACCTGTCATTAAGTCAATTTCTCCTCCTTGGAGTTTGAATTTGGTTCTGGGGGGCTCTTCAAGCTCCTCCGTTTGAACCTATGCATTCATTGGACATTAAATTACTTTCTTGGAAAGTTTTGTTCCTTTTGGACCAATTGTTTGGCTGGTTTTACTCTAGCAATGCAAGAAACGTTATATAAGTAGCAAAGAGTCCAGCTGACTAAAAAAGAGATTTTGTAATATACACAATCTTTTTTTAATATAAAAAGGTGTGTTTGTACATAGGGATGTGTATGTATGAAATAAATTGTTCAATAAACAGAGGTATTTTTGCATATGCATGCAAACATGTTTATAACCCCCCCCCCCCCCTCCTTGTCAAATGTCTGCATCATGTGCTTGTACACCCACGCTTATAGTTGTGTTGTTTGTAATTGTTTGTTTGGGAAAATAATTGTTTTTTTAGAAAGATGAAGAAAATTAATATTTCTCTTTGAGTGTATGGTATGTGTAAAGTGTGAATAATAATTAGTAATCTATGTCTGAAATTTCATAATGAAATCTGGTATTTGATATAAATTTAAATTTCTAATTGGTACCTATTTTCTCTCACATTTAACAGATGCAATCAGATTATTAATAATAATAACAATAAAATTACTACCTGGATATGTAGTTCTGCCCTATTTTTCCAATAGTGTATCTGACCTATGAATGTTATAAAATAAATTAGTATGCTGTATCAGAAAAAGATAAATTCAATATTGTAGATGTCTATCAATTGAAGGCTGCTAGATCCAGGTTGGCATTCAACCCTTGTGGATGAAGAGTCTTCAGTCGGTAGATCCAGTATGTTTCACGTTGTCTAAGTCTGGTGAGTCTGTTATAATCAGAACTCTTTGGAATAAAGTCAATGGGAATGTATTTGAAAATGTATGGATTTCCATTGTGTTTGATTAGACAATGATTAGGTATGCTATGTTTAATTTTATTTTTTCTGGAGTTTTTACAGTTGCGGTGATGTTCACCCCATCTGTTTCTCAGTTTTCTGGAGGTGCGGCCTACATATTGGAGGCCGCATAAACACTCCATAAGATAAACGGTAAAAGATGAATTGCAGTTGAAAAAGATAGGAATTTGAAAAATCTCACCAGTGATTGTGGATTTGAAATTTTTGATCCCTGATTTGATAATTTTACAAGAGCCACATCCTGTTTTGCCACATTTGTAAATACCCCGAAGGCCAAATAGTCCCTTGTTCTGATTGGGATTTTGTAATATTCTATTAGAAAGTTTGTGTTTTACTTTCTTACTGGGAGCTAGCTGATTTCTAAGTGTGGGCGCTCTATTATATATGATTTTTGGTGTTTCTTTTACCAAATGTTTGAGAATGGGGTCCCTTTGTATTATTTACCAATGTTTTTTTATGATGTGTTGTATTTTGTGAAAATCAGAATTGTATTGTGTTATGAAAAAAGTTTCTTTCTCTCCAAAAGGTGTATCTGTTTTGTTGTTTTTTTTATCTGCTAGGATATCCTCCCTATTAAGTTTTTTCGCTCTCTCAAGGGCCCTGTCTAATAAAATGGGGGGATATTCTTTTTCAATAAACCTATTATATAATACTTGACTTTGTTCCAAAAAAGTGTTATAATCGCTACAATTTCGTCTCATCCTACGAAATTGACTATAGGGTACATTGTGTATCCAATTCCTGTGATGATTGCTGTGGTAATTTAAAAAACTATTACTGTCGACATCTTTAAAAAAGGTCTTAGATGTAATATTATGTTCTTCTAAACTGAGGATGAGATCTAGATATTCGATGTTTTTGGTCTGAATGTTGGCCGTGAATTTTAGGCCCATGTTATTGCAGTTTAGATGTTCTATGAAATTGTTGGCCAACGATAGATCTCCTTCCCATAAGAAAATCAGATCATCTATATAACGGCCATAGAAGACCAGGTTCGCCCCAAAGTTTGCTGAATAGATGTATTTTTCTTCAAAGAAACCCATAAATAGGTTTGCAAAACTGGGGGCGAACCTGGTCCCCATGGCCGTTCCTTTGATCTGTAAGTAAAAATTGTCTTGGTATATGAAATAGTTATGCTGTAAAATAAACAAAATGCTCTCTAAAATATAATCACATTGTATGCTTGGCAAATAAATATCCTTGTGAAGATAATGTGAAATTGCTAATAAACCTAAATCGTGCGAAATGTTCGAATATAAAGAGCTGACATCACAGGTGATCCAAGAAAGATTTCTGTTGTTAATATTGATTTTTTGTAAATGTTGTAGTAAATGAGTGCTATCTTTGATATATGACGGTAAAGTGACTACATGTTTTTGCAGATATTTGTCTATAAAAAAAGATAAGTTGTAAGTTAAATTTCCGATTCCAGCAATGATTGGGCGTCCTGGGGGATTTGTTTTGTTTTTGTGGATTTTGGGTAGATGATAATAGTGGGCAATACCTGGATTTTGTACTTTTAGGAAATCTCTTTCATTTTTATTCAAGATTTTTAGGGTGAACCCTTTTTCTATCAGTTCTGTATAAGACTTTAGAAATTTATCAGTGGGATCACCTTGTAATATTTGATAATATTCCTGGTCTCCTAGAATCCTGTCTGCTTCCCTAATATAATCTGCCAAATCCTGGATAACTATTCCGCCGCCTTTGTCGGCGTCGCGGATGATGATGTTGGGGTTATTTTTAAGACTAGAAATGGCTTTTTGCTGGCTCATGAGACAATAATTTCTTTTTTTGTTCTTTGTCCTCAATAAATTGTCAAAATCTTCTAAAACCATACTGTGGTACAAATCTATATGATCCTTTCCTATATTAGTGGGATTGAAATTGGATTTGTTTTTAACATCGGTATGTATATATCCATCAAACAGATGATTGGTAAGATCACTAGTTTCTGAATATAGGCAAACTAAATTGTTGTTTGGTGGCATGGAATCAGTCAAAATGGTTTGGATCATTGAAGAATCGATGTGATCAGTTTTGAGTTTTTTATTTGCAAAGTATTTTTGTAGACTAAGTTTGCGTGTGAAATTATTCAAATCCACAAAAATATCAAACATTTTAGGCGTGTTTTGTGGACAGAAAGAAAGCCCTCGTTTTAAGACTCTTTTTTCTGGGATAGATAATGGATAAGTGGACAGATTAAAAATTCCCTGATCTAGTCTGGATAAGTCCTTTTTCTTGGCGGCAAGGGCTCTGCCTCTGGAACCTCGTTTTCTGTAGTGTGCGGTCTTTTGCCTGCTCTTGTATGCGGACTTTCTGTTCTTAAAAATGGAGCTAGCCCTAAAAAAGGAGCTGGGCCGTGACTTGTACTAGGACTTTCTACATCTGATGAGGATTCTCTGTGTTCAGTGGACAATAATCTGAATCTATTAGGATGTTCGAATGTATCTTGATGCAAATTATGATGTGCATTGTTATGATGAGAGTTGAATTCAGTGTTTACAGATATAGATGTTGGTTCTCTTAGTGAATGTGTATTCGGTGTAGCATATTCTGGATGTTGATAATGATAACTATTGTTATTTCGTCTTCCATAATAGGATAGTGATAGTGCTATGATGCAGACACCTTGATTGAAGAGAAGTAGAGAACACAGTGGCTTGCTGCACTTGAATAGAAAAACAACAATGGGATTTATGATACAGTCACCTTGATTGAAGAGAAAACAGGCTAGCTGCACTTGAATATAAAGAAGACAATGAAGGGCTTGATTAAGCAGGCAGTGCACCTTGATTGAAGAGAGAACACAACCTTGCTGCACTTTAAAGAAGAAAAATATAGGCTTAGTGCTATGATGCAGTCACCTTGATTGAAGAGAAGTAGAGAACACTGGCTTTCTGCACTTGAATATAAAGTTGACAACAATGGGCTTGCTTGATTAACCCCTTAATGACCAACGACGTATGGGGTACGTCCTGCAAAAAAATGCAGTTAATGACCAAGGACGTACCCCATACGTCGTTGGTCTTTGAAAGCAGTGGAAGCAATCCTGATAGCTTCCAGCTGCTTTCATGTTATTGCAGGGATGCCTCAATATTGAGGCATCCTGCAATAACTGTTTTTAGCCATCCGATGCAGAGAGAGCCACTCTGTGGCCCTCTCTGCATCGGCTATCGATGGCCGTTATCGTTGGTGGGTGGGAGCTCATCCAGGGAGGCGGGTGGGCAGTCATTGGTGGAGGAGGGGGGAGGGATCCTGTGCGGGTGCGTGCGCGTGCATGGGCGTGCGCGTGCACGTGAGATCTGTTTCAGCATCAATATGCTGTAGATCTGGAGGGTGGGAGAGAGGACTGGGGAGGGTGGGATTTTAAAATCAAGGCATCTGGGAGAGGGTGGGGGGTTGGATGTTGAGGGGTGGGCAGCTACACTACAGAAATAAATAAAATATTTAATAAAATAAAAAATAAAAAAGACAGCTGCCAGTACCCAATATGCTGTACAATAAAGGCAGAGGGGGGGGGGGTTAAAGAGCTGTTTGGGGGGGGATCAGGGAGGTTGGGGGCTAAGGGGGGTCCTACACAGCAGAAGAATTTTTTTTTTTTTTTAAACCTAAAACCCTCCAAAAAACTTTTATTTTAGTACTGGCAGACTTTCTGCCAGTACTTAAGATGGCGGGGACAATTGTCGGGTGAGGGAGGGAAGGGAGCTGTTTGGGAGGGATCAGGGGGTGGGATGTGTCAGGTGGGAGGCTGATCTCTACACTAAAGCTAAAATTAACCCTGCAAGCTCCCTACAAGCTACCTAATTAACTCCTTCACTGCTAGACATAATATACGTGTGATGCGCAGCGGCATTTAGCGACCTTCTAACTACCAAAAAGCAACGCCAAAGCCATATATGTCTGCTATTTCTGAACAAAGGGGATCCCAGAGAAGCATTTACAACAATTTGTGCCATAATTGCACAAGCTGTTTATAAATAATTTCAGTGAGAAACCTAAAATTGTGAAATATTTTAAGTTTTTTTTAATTTGATCGCATTTGGCGGTGAAATGGTGGCATGAAATATACCAAAATGGGCCTAGATCAATACTTGGGGTTGTTTACTACACTACACTAAAGTTAAAATTAACCCTACAAGCTCCCTACATGCTCCCTAATTAACCCCTTCACTGCTGCGCATAATACACGTGTGGTGCGCAGTGGCATTTAGCGGCCTTCGAATTACCAAAAAGCAACGTAAAAGCCATATATGTCTGCTATTTCTGAACAAAGGGGATCCCAGAGAAGCATTTAAAACCATTTGTGCAATAATTGCACAAGCTGTTTGTAAATAATTTCAGTGAGAAACCTAAAGTTTGTGAAAAAATTTGTGAAAAAGTGAAAAAAATTTTTTATTTGATCGCATTTGGCGGTGAAATGGTGGCATGAAATATACCAAAATGGGCCTAGATCAATACTTTGGGATGTCTTCTAAAATGATATATACACATGTCAGGGGATATTCAGGGATTCCTGAAAGATATCAGTGTCCCAATGTAACTAGCGCTCATTTTGAAAAAAAGTGGTTTGGGAATAGCAAAGTGCTACTTTTATTTAGTGCCCTATAACTTGCAAAAAAAGCAAAGAACATGTAAACATTGGGTATTTCTAAACTCAGGACAACATTTAGAAACTATTTAGCATATGTTTTTTTTGGTGGTTGTAGATGTGCAACAGATTTTGGGGGTCAAAGTTTGAAAAAATTGTTTTTTTTTCATTTTTTCCTCTTATTTTATAATTTTTTTAAAAGTAAATTATAAGATATGATGAAAATAATGGTATCTTTAGAAAGTCCATTTAATGGCGAGAAAAACGGTATATAATATGTGTGGGTACAGTAAATGAGTAAGAGGAAAATTACAGCTAAACACAAACACAGCAGAAATGTAAAAATAGCCTTGGTCCCAAACGGTCAACAAATGGAAAAGTGCTCTGGTCACTAAGGGGTTAAGCAGTCACCTTGATTGAAGAGAGAACACAGGCTAGCTGCACTTGAATATAAAGAAGACAACAATGGGCTTGATTAAGCTGTCACCTTGATTGAAAAGAGAACACAGGCTTGCTGCACTTTAAAGAAGAAAAAAATAGGCTGATAGTGCTATGATGCAGGCACCTTAATTGAAGAGAAGTAGAGAACACAGTGGCTTGCTGCACTTGAATAGAAAGACAACAATGGGATTGATGATGCAGTCACCTTGATTGAAGAGAACACAGGCTAGCTGCACTTGAATATAAAGAAAAAATACAACAATGGACTTGATGATGCAGTGACATCACCTGGATTGAGACTAGAGACAAGAGACCACAGGCTTGTACTTGGTCTAGACTCTAGATCTAGAATATAAAGAAGACAACAATGGGCTTGCTTAACTTAATGATGATGAAGTCACCTTGATTGAGAAGAGACAAGAGACCACAGGCTTATACACTTAAAATGATTTAAATATAAACTTTAAAGACGACAACAATGGGGTTGCTCATATTCATGTTTATTTAGACTGAGGCAACACTGGCTTTCACTGGAGGAGACTGACCTTGCAGTTGTAGAATACACTGGCTCTGGAGGACTGACCTTGCTGTTGTAGAAAACACTGGCTTTGGATGACTGACCTTTCTGTTGTAGAAGACACTGGCTGAATGGCTGGCCTAGCTGTTGTAGAAGACAGAGGCTTTCAGAGTTGCAGTGCACCTGCAGGATGACTTTGCTGTTGTAGAAGAAGAAACAGGCTGCACTAGGATGTGGATGACCTTGCTGTTGTAGAAGAAGAAACAGGCTGCAGGATGTGTGGATGACCTTGCTGTTGTAGAATAAGAAACAGACTGCACTAGGATGTGGATGACCTTGCTGTTGTAGAAGAAGAAACTTGCTGTTGTAGAAGAAGAAACAGGGTGAAATCTGGAACCACAGCTGTTGGCTGACTTTGGTGAACTTGAGTAGATGACACACAGGCACTGTCAGGCAGTATTTGCTGTTGGTTGAACAATGAACATAAAATATGTTTAGAGTAAGGTGCTGGTGGGAGGGAGACAAGTTCTACTTTTTGGAAAGCCAAAATAAATTAATGAAAATTTGAAATGTATAAAAAAAGTGTTGTTTTTTTTTTTACTTTGATGTCGCTCCCAGTCCATTACTGTTTCTGACTGTGTTGTGTTTGTTCATTGTTGTCAACAACACAGTCAGAAACAGTAATGAACTGGGAGGGACATAAAAGTAAAAAAACACTTTTTTTCTACATTTAATTAATTTGTTTTGTGTTCAAGAGCAATAGAGCATGGCATGGCATCCTAAGCAACATTTGAAATTAAATTGACTTATATTTTATTAGCTTAGCTATTTATTTTTTTCTTAAACACAATTGGTTAGGTGTATTTAGGGCTGCTATTTTGTGGCTGCACAATGCACATGAACAGTTAATAGGGCATTGCATACTTGACACAATGAATGCATTGCTTGCACATTTAAGCATCATGCTAATTTTTATATTTTTGCTCACCAAAATGCATTAACCATTAATAATTTATTTTTCAAGATACGATGAGTCCACGGATTTCATCCTTACTTGTGGGATTACGCCTCCTGGTCAGCAGGAGGAGGCAAAGAGTACCACAGCAGAGCTGTATAAATAGCTCCTCCCTTCCCTCCCAACCTAGTCATTCTCTTTGTCTGTGTTAGTGATAGGAAGAGGCAAAGTGAGGTGTTAGTTATAGATTCTTCAATCAAGAGTTTATTATTTCTTTCATGTAATTGGCAAGAGTCCATGAGCTAGTGACGTATGGGATATACAATCCTACCAGGAGGGGCAAAGTTTCCTAAACCTCAAAATGCTTTCCCAAACCTCAAACTTTGCCTCCTATGGAGGTGGTGAAGTAAGTTTGTGCTAAGATTTCTACGTTGACATGCGCTTCTCAGCATTTTGAAGCCCGATTCCTCTCAGAGTACAGCGAATGTCATAGGGAAGTATGTTTTTATTTCTTAAGACACCTCAGCTATGGTTTGGCACTTTATCCATTTATATAAAGTTCTAAATATATGTATTGTACTTATATTTGGCATGAGTCAGGTTCATGTTTTTCCTTTTGCAGATTGTCAGTTTCATATTTGGGAAGTTAATATTTTAGAAATATTTTCTTACCTGGGGGTTTAGTCTTTTTTTCAATTGCCTACTTGTTTTAAATTGCGGGCTGTCTTAGGCTTGCAAGTGCGCTAAATGCTACACTTTATTGCGTCATTCTTAGCGCAATAATTTTTTGGCGCGAAAAGGCACGTCCGTTGACGCTAATTCATCATTTCCGGCGTCGTAGTTGACCCAGTGGTTCACACACGGTTGCGTCGTTAGTGACGCAAGTGTGTCATTTCCGGACATGGTTGGCGCCAAAACAAATTTCAGTTACGTTGTGCGTCATACTTGGCGCCAAACTTTTTTTCATTATTTTTTGCCCCATTGCTTTTGCCTCTTGCCTTTTTCTATGTCAGTGGGCTATGCTATTTGCATTTTTTCCCATTTCTGAAACTGTCATATAAGGAAATTGATAATTTTGCTTTATATGTTGTTTTTTCTTTTACATTCTGCAAGATGTCTCAATCTGATCCTGCCTCAGAAGTATCTGCTGGAACTTTGCTGCCTGACATCGGTTCTACCAAAGCTAAGTGCATTTGTTGTAAAATTGTGGAGATTATATCTCCTAATGTCATTTGTTTTAGTTGTCATGATAAACTTTTACATGCAGATAAAGTGTCCATCTGTAATAGTACATTGCCGGTTGTAGTTCCTTCAACTTCTAATGTACATGATATACCTATGAATTTTAAAGAATTTGTTACTGATTCTATTCAGAAGGCTTTGTCTGCATTTCCACCTTCTAATAAGCGTAAGAGGTCTTTTAAAACTTCTCATTCAGTTGATGAAATTTCAAATGACCGACAACATAATGAATTATCCACCTCTAATGAGGATCTATCTGATTCAGAAGATCTTTCCTCAGATATTGACACTGACAAATCTACTTATTTATTTAAAATAGAGTATATGGGGCCTAGTTATCAAGCCGTTAACCTCAAATACGCTGGAATTCTGCATCATATTTGTGGCGAGGCTGATACGCCTTAGTTATCAAAGGCTCGAGACCGGCAAAAGTAGAATTTTGTGACGTAAGCATCGATCCGCCGGACTCAGTCCGACACAGATCGATTCTTACGTCACTCCAGATGTTCCGCGCACAAGTGCGGCACATTCTCACTACTTTTGCTAGTTATCAAAAAACTAGCAGGTACGCTCAGCACTTTTACGGCCCAGCGTACCTGGTTTTCAATCCGCCACCCCTGGAGGCGGCGGATCCCATAGGAATCAATGGGAGTCTGACCATAGCGAAAGTACAAGTTCGCTGCTGACAGACATCCCATTGATTTCTATGGGAGCTGTCTACACCTAACACCCTAACATGTACCCCGAGTCTAAACACCACTAATCTGTCCCCCCCTACACCGCCGCAACTAAATAAAGTTATTACCCCCTAAACCGCCGCTCCCGGAGCCCACCGCAAGCTACTCTATACATATTAACCCCTAAACCGCCGCTCCCGGAGCCCACCGCAACTATAATAAATGTATTAACCCCTAAACCGCCGCAACCTATATTAAATGTATTAACCCCTAATCTGCCCCCCCTACACCATCGCCACCTATAATAAATTTATTAACCCCTATCCTGCCCCCCCTACACCGTCGCCACCTATAATAAATTTATTAACCCCTATCCTGCCCCCCCACTACGCCGCCGCCACTGTAATAAAATTATTAACCCCTAAACCTAAGTCTAACCCTAACCCTAATGCACCCCTAACTTAAATATTAATTAAATAAATCTAAATAAATTAACTCTTATTAACTAAATGAATCCTATTTAAAACTAAATACTTACCTTTAAAATAAACCCTAATATAGCTACAATATAAATAATAATTATATTCTAGCTATCTTAGGATTTATTTTTATTTTACAGGTACCTTTCAATTTATTTTAACTAGGTACAATAGCTATTAAATAGTTATTAACTATTTAATAGCTTACCTAGCTAAAATAAAGAGAAATGTACCTGTTAAATAAATCCTAACCTAAGTTACAATTACACCTAACACTACACTATACTTTAATAAATTATTCCTATTTAAAAATAAATACTTACCTGTAAAATAAACCCTAAAATAGCTACAATGTAATTAATAATTATATTGTAGCTATCTTAGGATTTATATTTATTTTACAGGTAACTTTGTATTTATTTTAGCTAGTTAGAATAGTTATTAAATAGTTATTAACTATTTAATAACTACCTAGCTAAAAGAAATACAAAATTACCTGTAAAATAAATCCTAACCTAAGTTACAATTAAACCTAATACTACACTATCATTAAATTAATTAAATAAACTACCTACAAATAACTACAATTAAATACAATTACATAAACTAACTAAAGTACAAAAAATAAAAAAAGCTGTTACAAAAAATAAAAAAATAAGTTACAAACATGTTAAAAATATTACAACAATTTTAAGCTACTTATTTAATTTAGAATAGGGTAGGGCATTTTTTTATTTTGGGGGGGTTTGTTATTTTATTAGGGGGCTTAGATTAGGTGTAAGTAGCTTAAAATTGTTGTAATATTTTTAACATGTTTGTAACTTATTTTTTTATTTTTTGTAACTTAGCTTTTCTTATTTTTTGTACTTTAGTTAGTTTATGTAATTGTATTTAATTGTAGTTATTTGTAGGTAGTTTATTTAATTAATTTAATGATAGTGTAGTATTAGGTTTAATTGTAACTTAGGTTAGGATTTATTTTACAGGTAATTTTGTATTTCTTTTAGCTAGGTAGTTATTAAATAGTTAATAACTATTTAATAACTATTCTAACTAGCTAAAATAAATACAAAGTTACCTGTAAAATAAATATAAATCCTAAGATAGCTACTATATAATTATTAATTATATTGTAGCTATCTTAGGGTTTATTTTACAGGTAAGTATTTATTTTTAAATAGGAATAATTTATTAAAGTATAGTGTAGTGTTAGGTGTAATTGTAACTTAGGTTAGGATTTATTTAACAGGTACATTTCTCTTTATTTTAGATAGGTAAGCTATTAAATAGTTAATAACTATTTAATAGCTATTGTACCTGGTTAAAATAAATTGAAAGGTACCTGTAAAATAAAAATAAATCCTAAGATAGCTAGAATATAATTATTATTTATATTGTAGCTATATTAGGGTTTATTTTAAAGGTAAGTATTTAGTTTTAAATAGGATTCATTTAGTTAATAAGAGTTAATTTATTTAGATTTATTTAATTAATATTTAAGTTAGGGGGGCGTTAGGGTTAGGGTTAGACTTAGGTTTAGGGGTTAATAATTTTATTACAGTGGCGGCGGTGTAATGGGGGGCAGATTAGGGGTTAATAAATTTATTATAGGTGGCGACGGTGTAGGGGGGGCAGGATAGGGGTTAATAGGTTTAATATAGGTTGCGGCGGGTTCAGGGAGTGGCGGTTTAGGGGTTAAACTATTTATTTAGTTGCGGAGAGGTGCGGGATCAGCAGGATAGGGGTTAATAATTTTATAATAGAGGACGACGGTGTAGGGGGGGCAGGATAGGGGGTTACTAGGTATACTGTAGGTGGCAGCGGTGTCCGGGAGCGGCGGTTTAGGGGTTAATAAATTTATAAGAGTTGCGGCAGGGTCTAGGAGCGGCGGTTTAGGGGTTAATACATTTATAAGAGTTGCGGCAGGGTCTAGGAGCGGCGGTTTAGGGGTTAGTAACTTTATTGAGTTGCAGGAGGCTCCAGGGGTGCCGGTATAGGGGGTAGAACAGTGTAGTTTAGTGTGAGTGCTTAGTGACAGGCTAGCAATATAGCTGGGAAAAAGCCGAAGGGCAGCGAGATCGGATGAGTGATAACTCTCACAGTCCGCTGCTCATCGCCCCGCGGCAATTACTTTGGATATTGAGGAAGCTAGTCCTCTTGATATTAAAACTAGTAAACGTTTAAATGCTGTTTTTAAACCTACTGTGGTTACTCCAGAGGTTTTTCCTATTCCTGATGCTATTTCTGACATGATTTCTAAGGAATGGAATAAGCCAGGTACTCCTTTTAATCCTTCTGCAAGGTTTAAAAAATTGTATCCTTTACCAGCGATTGCAATAGAGTTTTGGGAAAAGATCCCCAAAGTTGATGGGGCTATTTCTACTCTTGCTAAACATACCACTATTCCTATGGAAGATAGTACTTCCTTTAAAGATCCTTTAGATAGGAAGCTTGAATCTTATCTAAGGAAAGCCTATTTATATTCAGGTCATCTTCTTAGGCCTGCAATTACTTTGGCTGATGTTGCAGCTGCTTCAACTTTTTGGTTGGAGAATTTAGCGCAACAAGAATTGGATTCTGACATCTAGCATTGTTCGCTTACTGCAACATGCTAATCATTTTATTTGTGATGCCATTTTGATATTATCAAAATTGATGTTAGATCCATGTCTTTGGCTATTTTAGCTTTATGGCTTAAATCTTGGAATGCTGATATGACATCTAAGTCTAGATTACTATCTCTTTCTTTCCAAGGTAATAATTTATTTGGTTCTCAGTTGGATTCTATTATTTCAACTGTTACTGGGGGGAAAGGAGTTTTCTTTCATGTAATTAGCAAGAGTCCATGAGCTAGTGACGTATGGGATATACATTCCTACCAGGAGGGGCAAAGTTTCCCAAACCTTAAAATGCCTATAAATACACCCCTCACCACACCCACAAATCAGTTTTACAAACTTTGCCTCCTATGGAGGTGGTGAAGTAAGTTTGTGCTAGATTCTACGTTGATATGCGCTCCGCAGCAGGTTGGAGCCCGGTTTTCCTCTCAGCGTGCAGTGAATGTCAGAGGGATGTGAGGAGAGTATTGCCTATTTGAATGCAATGATCTCCTTCTACGGGGTCTATTTCATAGGTTCTCTGTTATCGGTCGTAGAGATTCATCTCTTACCTCCCTTTTCAGATCGACGATATACTCTTATATATATACCATTACCTCTGCTGATTTTCGTTTCAGTACTGGTTTGGCTTTCTACAACATGTAGATGAGTGTCCTGGGGTAAGTAAGTAAGCTTATTTTCTGTGACACTCTAAGCTATGGTTAGGCACTTTTTTATAAAGTTCTAAATATATGTATTCAAACATTTATTTGCCTTGACTCAGGATGTTCAACATTCCTTATTTTCAGACAGTCAGTTTCATATTTGGGATAATGCATTTGAATCAATCATTTTTTCTTACCTTAAAAAATTTGACTTTTTCCCTGTGGGCTGTTAGGCTCGCGGGGGCTGAAAATGCTTCATTTTATTGCGTCATTCTTGGCGCAGACTTTTTTGGCGCAAAATTTTTTTTCTGTTTCCGGCGTCATACGTGTCGCCGGAAGTTGCGTCATTTTTTTACGTTTTTTTGTGTCAAAAGTGTCGGCGTTCCGGATGTGGCGTCATTTTTGGCGCCAAAAGCATTTAGGCGCCAAATAATGTGGGCGTCTTATTTGGCGCTAAAAAATATGGGCGTCATTTTTTGTCTCCACATTATTTAAGTCTCATTATTTATTGCTTCTGGTTGCTAGAAGCTTGTTCACTGGCATTTTTTTTCCCATTCCTGAAACTGTCATTTAAGGAATTTGATCAATTTTGCTTTATATGTTGTTTTTTCTATTACATATTGCAAGATGTTCCACGTTGCAACTGAGTCAGAAGATACTTCAGGAAAATCGCTGCCCGGTGCTGGAGCTACCAAGCTAAGTGTATCTGCTATAAACTTTTGGTATCTGTTTCTCCAGCTGTTGTTTGTATTGAATGTCATGACAAACTTGTTATTGCAGATAAAATTTCCTTTAGTACTGTTACATTACCTGTTGCTGTTCCGTCAACATCTAATTCTCAGTGTGTTCTTGATAACATAAGAGATTTTATTTTTAAATCCATTAAGAAGGCTATGTCTGTTATTTCTCCTTCTAGTATACATAAAAGTCTTTTAAAACTTCTCTTTTTTCAGATGAATTTTTAAATGAACATCATCATTCTGATACTGATAATGGTTCTTCTGGTTCAGAGGTTTCTGTCTCAGAGGTGATGCTGATAAATCTTCGTATTTGTTCAAGATGGAATTTATTCGTTCTTTACTTAAAGAAGTATTAATTGCATTAGAAATAGAGGATTCTGGTCCTCTTGATACTAAATCTAAACGTTTAAATAAGGTTTTTAAATCTCCTGTAGTTATTCCAGAAGTGTTTTCTCTCCCTGATGCTATTTCTGAAGTAATTTCCAGGGAATGGAATAATTTGGGTAATTCATTTACTCCTTCTAAAACGTTTTAAGCAATTATATCCTGTGCCATCTGACAGATTAGAGTTTTGGGACAAAATCCCTAAGGTTAATGGGGCTGTCTCTACTCCTGCTATATTTTTAGCGGATGTTGCTGCAGCTTCAACTTTTTGGTTAGAAGCTTTAGCGCAACAAGTAACAGATCATAATTCTTATAGCATTATTATTATTCTATAACATGCTATTAATTTTATTTGTGATACCATCTTTGATATCATTAGAGTTGATGTCAGGTATATGTCTCTAGCTATTTTAGCTAGAAGAGCTTTATGGCTTAAAACTTGGAATGCTGATATGTCTTCTAAGTCAACTTTGCTATCCCTTTCTTTCCAGGGTAATAAATTATTCGGTTCTCAGTTGGATTCTATTATCTCAACTGTTACTGGAGGGAAGGGAACTTTTTTACCAAAGGATAAAAAATCTAAAGGTAAATTTAGGTCTAATAATGGTTTTCGTTCCTTTCCTCACAACAAGGAACAAAAGCCTGATCCTTCATCCTCAGGAGCGGTATCAGTTTGGAAACCATTTCCAGTTTGGAATATATCCAAGCCTTATAGAAACCCAAAGCCAGCTCCTAAGTACCCATGAAGGTGCGGCCCTCATTCCAGCTCAGCTGGTATGGGGCAGATTACGTTTTCTTCAAAGAAATTTGGATCAATTCCGTTCACAATCTCTGGTTTCAGAACATTGTTTCAGAAAGGTACAGAATTGGCTTCAAGTTAAGGCCTCCTGCAAAGAGATTTTTTTCTTTCCCGTGTCCCAGTAAACCCAGCAAAGGCTCAGCATTTCTGAAATGTGTTTCAGATCTAGAGTTGGCTGGAGTAATTATGCCAGTTCCAGTTCTGGAACAGGGGCTGGGGTTTTATTCTATCTCTTCATTGTACCAAAGAAGGTCAATTCCTTCAGACCAGTTCCGGATCTATCAATATTGAATCGTTATGTAAGGATACCAACATTCAAGATGGTAACTGTAGGACTATCCTGCCTTTTGTTTAGCAAGGGCATTATATGTCTACAATAGATTTACAGGATGCATATCTGCATATTCCGATTCATCCAGATCACTTTTAGTTTCTGAGATTCTCTTTTTAGACAAGCATTACCAGTTTTGTGGCTCTACCGTTTGGCCTAGCATCAGCTCCAAGAATTTTTTCAAAGGTTCTCGGTGCCCTTCTGTCTGTAATCAGAGAACAGGGTATTGGTATTTCCTTATTTTGGACGATATCTTGGTACTTGCTCAGTCTTCACATTTCGCAGAATCTCATACGAATCGACTTGTGTTGTTTCTTCAAGATCATGGTTGGAGGATCAATTTACCAAAAAGTTCATTGATTCCTCAGACAAGGGTAACCTTTTTAGGTTTCCAGATAGATTCAGTGTCTATGACTCTGTCTTTGTTAGGACCAGACCTTCTGTCGCAAGGTCCTTTCTTCCATCAGGATCTCAAATCCTTAAATTTTAAGGTATGGAGTTTGAACGCTTGATTCTTGGTCAAAGAGGTTTCTCTGATTCTGTGATTAATACTATGTGACAGGCTCGTAAATCTGTATCTAGAGATATATTATAGAGTCTGGAAGACTTATATTTCTTGGTGTCTTTCTCATCATTTTTCTTGGCATTCTTTTAGAATACCGAGAATTTTACAGTTTCTTCAGGATGGTTTAGATAAAGGTTTGTCCGCAAGTTCCTTGAAAGGACAAATCTCTGCTCTTTCTGTTCTTTTTCACAGAAAGATTGCTAATCTTCCTGATATTCATTGTTTTGTACAAGCTTTGGTTCGTATAAAACCTGTCATTAAGTCAATTTCTCCTCCTTGGAGTTTGAATTTGGTTCTGGGGGCTCTTCAAGCTCCTCCTTTTGAACCCATGCATTCTTTGGTCATTATATTACTTTCTTGGAAAGTTTTGTTTATTTTGGCCATCTCTTCTGCCAGAAGAGTCTCTGAATTATCTGCTCTTTCTTGTGAGTCTCCTTTTCTGATTTTTCATCAGGATAAGGCGGTGCTGCGAACTTCTTTTGAATTTTTTACCTAAGGTTGTGCATTCTAACAACATTAGTAGAGAAATTGTGGTTCCTTCATTATGTCCTAATCCTATGAATTCTAAGGAGAAATCATTGCATTCTTTGGATGCTGTTAGAGCTTTGTAATATTATGTTGAAGCTACTAAGTCTTTCCGAAAGACTTCTAGTCTATTTGTCATCTTTTCCGGTTCTAGAAAAGGCCAGAAAGCTTCTGTCATTTCTTTGGCATCTTGGTTGAAATCTTTATTTCATCATGCCTATGTCGAGTCGGGTAAAACTCCGCCTCGAAGGATTACAGCTCATTCTACTAGGTCAGTTTCTACTTCCTGGGCGTTTAGGAATGAAGCTTCGGTTGATCAGATTTGCAAAGCAGCAACTTGGTCCTCTTTGCATACTTTTACTAAATTCTACCATTTTGATGTGTTTTCTTCTTCTGAAGCAGTTTTTGGTAGAAAAGTACTTCAGGCAGCGGTTTCAGTTTGAATCTTCTGCTTATGTTTTCATTAAACTTTATTTTGGGTGTGGATTATTTTCAGCAGGAATTGGCTGTCTTTATTTTATCCCTCCCTCTCTAGTGACTCTTGCATGGAAAGATCCACATCTTGGGTAGTCATTATCCCATACGTCACTAGCTCATGGACTCTTGCTAATTACATGAAAGAAAACATAATTTATGTAAGAACTTACCTGATAAATTAATTTCTTTCATATTAGCAAGAGTCCATGAGGCCCACCCTTTTTTTGTGGTGGTTATGATTTTTTTGTATAAAGCACAATTATTCCAATTCCTTATTTTTTATGCTTTCGCACTTTTTTCTTATCACCCCACTTCTTGGCTATTCGTTAAACTGATTTGTGGGTGTGGTGAGGGGTGTATTTATAGGCATTTTAAGGTTTGGGAAACTTTGCCCCTCCTGGTAGGAATGTATATCCCATACGTCACTAGCTCATGGACTCTTGCTAATATGAAAGAAATGAATTTATCAAGTAAGTTCTTACATAAATTATGTTTTTTTGCCTCAGGATAAAAAAACGAAGGGTAAATCTAAGGCTTCTAATCGTTTTCGTTCCTTTCGTCAAAATAAGGAACAAAAATCTAATCCTTCCCCAAGGGATCTGTTTCCAATTGGAAGCCTTCCTCAAATTGTAATAAATCCAAGCCTTTCAAGAAACCAAAATCAGCCCCTAAATCCGCATGAAGGTGTGGCCCCCATTCCAGCACAGCTGGTAGGGGGCAGATTAAGGTATTTCAAGGATCTTTGGATAAATTCTGTCCAAAATCAATGGATTCAGAGCATTGTCTCTCAGGGGTACCGAATAGGATTCAGAGTAAGACCTCCTGTGAGAAGATTTTTTCTTTCACGCATCCCAGTGAATCCAGTAACCAGTGAATCCAGTAAAAGCTCAGGCTTTCCTGAAGTGTGTTTCAGTTCTGGAGGTTTCAGGGGTAATCATGCCGGTTCCTTTTCAGGAACAAGGCCTGGGGTTTTATTCAAATCTATTTATTGTCACAAAGAAAGAAAATTCATTCAGACCAGTTCTGGATCTGAAATTTTTGAATCGTTATGTAAGAGTACCAACTTTCAAGATGGTGACTATAAGGACTATTCTGCCTTTTGTTCAGCAAGGACATTATATGTCTACAATAGACTTGCAGGATGCTTACCTTCATATTCCGATTCTTCCAGGACATTATCAGTTCCTGAGATTCTCTTTTCTAGACAAGCATTACCAATTTGTTGCTCTTCCATTTGGCCTAGCAAGAGCTCCAAGAATCTTTTCAAAGGTTCTGGGGTCCCTACTCTCTGTAATCAGAGAACAGGGTATTGCGTTGTTTCCTTATTTGGACGATATCTTGGTACTAGCTCAGTCTTTACGTTCTGCAGAATCTCACACGAATCAACTTGTGTTGTTTCTTCGAAAACATGGTTGGAGGATCAATTTACCAAAGAGTTTTTTGATTCCTCAGACAAGGGTCACCTTTTTAGGTTTCCAGATAGATTCAGTGTCCATGGCTCTGTCTCTAACAGACAAGAGACGTTTAAAATTGGTTGCAGCCTGTCGGCACCTTCAGTCTCAGTGATTCCCTACAGTGGCTATTTGCATGGAGGTTTTAGGCCTCATGACTGCAGCTTCGGACACGATTCCATTTGCTCGTTTTCACATGAGACCTCTCCAGCTTTGCATGCTGAATCAATGGTGTCAGGATTATACAAAGATATCACAATTAATATCATTAAATCCCAATGTTCGACACTCTCTGACGTGGTGGTTAAATCACCAGCGTTTAGTGCAAGGGGCCTCTTTTGTTTGGCCAACCTGGACTGTGATCACAACAGATGCAAGTCTTTCAGGTTGGGGAGCTGTTTGGGGATCTCTGACAGCACAAGTGGTTTGGGAATCTCAAGAGGCGAGATTACCAATCAATATTTTAGAACTCCGTGCAATTCTCAGAGCTCTTCAGTTTTGGCCTCTGTTGAAGAGAGAACCGTTCATTTGTTTTCAGACAGACAATATCACAACAGTGTCATATGTCAATCATTAGGGTGGGACTCACAGTCCCCTAGCTATGAAAGAAGTATCTCAGATACTTGTTTGGGCGGAATCCAGCTCTTGTCTAATTTCAGTGGTTCATATCCCAGGTGTAGACAATTGGGAGGCGGATTTTCTCAGCCGTCAGACTACATCCAGGGGAGTGGTCTCTCCATACGGATGTGTTTTCTCAGATTGTTCAGATTTGGGGTCTTCCAGAAATAGATCTGATGGCTTCTCATCTAAACAAGGAACTTCCTATACCTATCCAGGTCCAGGGATTCTCAGGCAGAAGCAGTGGATGCGCTGACACTTCCTTGGTGTTATCAACCTGCTTATATCTTCCCGCCTCTAGTTCTTCTTCCAAGAGTGATCTCCAAAATCATCATGGAACAATCATTTGTGTTGCTGGTGGCTCCAGCATGGCCCCTCAGGTTTTGGTATGCAGATCTTGTTCGGGTGTCCAGTTGCCAACCTTGGCCACTTCCGTTAAGGCCGAACCTACTGTCTCAAGGTCCGTTTTTCCATCAGGATCTCAAATCATTAAATTTGAAGGTATGGAAATTGAACGCTTAGTATTAAGTCATAGAGGTTTCTTTGACTCAGTAATTAATACTACGTTACAAGCTCGTAAATCTGTCTCTAGGAAAATTTATTATCGAGTTTGGAAGACTTGCATTTAATGGTGTTCTTTTCATAAATTCTCTTGGCATTCTTTTAGAATTCCTAGAATTTTACAGTTTATCCAGGATGGTTTAGATAGGGGTTTGTCTGCAAGTTCCTTGAAGGGACAAATCTCTGCTCTTTCTGTTTTATTTCACAGAAAGATTGCTAATCTTCCTGATATTCACTGTTTTGTACAGGCTTTAGTTCGTATTAAGCCTGTCATTAAATCAATTTCTCCTCCTTGGAGTCTTAATTTGGTTTTGAAGGCGTTACAGGCTCCTACTTTTGAGCCTATGCATTCTTTGGATATTAAACTACTTTCTTGGAAAGTGTTGTTCCTTTTAGCTATCTCTTCTGCTAGAAGAGTTTCTGAGCTATCTGCTTTTTCTTGTGAATCTCCTTTTCTGATTTTTCATCAGGATAAGGCGGTTTTGCGGACTTCATTTGAATTTTTACCTAAGGTTGTGAATTCTAACAACATTAGTAGAGAAATTGTTGTTCCTTCCTTGTGTCCTAATCCTAAGAATCCTTTGGAAAGATCCTTACATTCTTTGGATGTGGTAAGAGCTTTGAAATATGTTGAAGCTACTAAAGATTTCAGGAAGACTTCTAGTCTATTTGTTATATTTTCTGGTCCTAGGAAAGGTCAGAAGGCTTCTGCTATTTCCTTGGCCTCTTGGTTAAAGCTTTTGATTCATCAAGCTTATTTGGAGTCGGGTCAAGCCCCGCCTCAGAGAATTACAGCTCATTCTACTAGATCAGTCTCCACTTTGTGGGCTTTTAAGAATGAAGCTTCAGTTGATCAGATTTGCAAAGCAGCAACTTGGTCCTCTTTGCATACATTTACTAAATTCTACCGTTTTGATGTATTTGCTTCTTCTGAAGCAGTTTTTGGTAGAAAAGTTCTTCAGGCAGCTGTTTCAGTGTGATTCTTCTGCTGCTGTTTTAAGTTTTTTCTTCATAAGAATAACTTATATTTGGGTTGTGGATTATTTTTTTCAGCATTTGGCTGTTGTTTATTTTTTATCCCTCCTTCTCTAGTGACTCTTGCGTGGAGTTCCATATCTTGGGTATTTGATATCCCATACGTCACTAGCTCATGGACTCTTGCCAATTACATGAAAGAAAACATGATTTATGTAAGAACTTACCTGATAAATTAATTTCTTTCATATTGGCAAGAGTCCATGAGGCCCACCCTTTTTATGGTGGTTATGATTTTTGTGTAAAGCACAATTATTCAAAATTCCTTTGTTGATGCTTTTTACTCCTTTCTTTATCACCCCACTACTTGGCTATTCGTTAAACTGAATTGTGGGTGTGGTGAGGGGTTGTATTTATAGGCATTTTGAGGTTTGGGAAACTTTGCCCCTCCTGGTAGGATTGTATATCCCATACGTCACTAGCTCATGGACTCTTGCCAATATGAAAGAAATGAATTTATCAGGTAAGTTCTTACATAAATTAGGTTTTTTAAAGTAGTGCTAATGAGTGCTACTTTGTTTGGGGTGTAGCCTAGACCAGATCAGTCTCTTCAGGAAAAAGAGAAGCATTTGATGGTTTTAAAGCATGGGAACTTGTGGGACATTATTCTCACTGCGCCTCCCAATTACTGTTGCTGCCCTTTTAGGGGAAAAATCTGAGACATCTTACTCAGTGTTTTTCCTTATTATCCTCAGGTCCATGTGAGCAGTAGGACTTCACACACCTGGGAGCTGCCTTTGCTGTTGGCAGATGGGGAGGTAAGTGCCATTTTTATTCCTGGGCTAGGAAGATAGAATGGGCTCAGAAGACATTAGCCACTCTAATTGTGAATAACAGCCCTTAGAGAGGGAGAAGGGCTCCTTATTCAGGTATGTGTTTCTCCTTTCCTGGGAGACAAGTCTAGACAGCTCATGTTTTTAACTTCCCTAGGTTTCCCCTTGTAAGTATCATCTCCCGGCGGTTACATAAGAGAGCAATGCCGATCGAGTGATGACTGTGTATTAATAACCGCTCTTTCCCTATGTAACTATGAGGGTACTTGAGGTTACACAGTTAGTTTTTGGGGCATTCTGTTACATCTCCCGGCGGTTAAGATGGCAACCTTGAGATGTCTGTATAATGATGACTGTTACTCTGTATACACCCATGAAGGGCGGTCCTTGGGGAGGCTTTACATTTACGAGCCTTTTTTATCTCCCGGCGGTTCATTACATCTTGCATGACGCCGGGAGGTGCCTATTGTGGCTATGTCCGCGAAGGGTGGTATTTGTATAATTACATGGTGCTATGCTTATGTATGTCGAGTCCTCTTTATCTCCCGGCGGTTCACTAAGTTACCTTGCCGCCCGGGAGATGTCTGTTGTGTCACCGCCCAAGAAGGGCGGTCCTTAGGATGCCATTTGCTTGGCAGGCTCATTATTTCTCCCGGCGGTTCAATAGCAGCATGCCGACCGGGAGATAGGTTGTGTATCTACATGAGAGATCGTTGTAAACAGATGATAGTGTACAAAGACACGTGTTACATATTGTAGGCTTACTTGACGGCCGGCAAAATATGTTGGATCGTAGCCTTATTTCCCCTGTTGTGGTGAGGAGTCTGGAATAACATTGGAACATTCCACTCAAAAAGGGGATACTGCCGAGGGGTGTTGAGATCTAGCAAATTATTTACGCCGGTTTTGCCCTATTTGTTTTCTGCAGGTTATGGAATGAAAAAATGTTTTTCTTTTTAAAATTTAAAGTGACAGTCACATGTTCATATGTTAATTTCTACACAAATTACTCCTTCCACGGCTATGGCTGTTGGGAGTCTGGTAATTCCGCTCAATCCATACCAAAAATTGTTTTATACGATAGTGTCCAAATTAATTTATGACACACAGGTCACTTGCACAGACATTGCCTTTAATGTACATAGTGATGTCTTGTTGCTGCATTATTGCTATTATTATAAGATGGATTGTTTTTCTGCACGACAGAAATAAGTCGTACTTTTACAATTTAAAGTCACAGTACAAATTAAAAAAACAAAAACTATTTTCTGTGTACCTTTTATTAAAGGACTTACAACTGTTTGTTTCTTCATCCATTGTGACGTAGGATGATACAACAACACAATATAATGAGTTACTTTAAGATTTAAAGAGACAGTAACTTTTTGTTCTGCGTTCAGTTTATAACTGTATTTCAACTGTTTATTTGTTAACTCATCCTTTGTGATGAGGATGACAAAAACGTACTCAAGAATAGAGTTACTTTTCAGGGATAACATGAGCAGCGCCTTGAGACCCTTACGGGTGATTAGCCGCACTTTACAAGTACCCAATACATACATATGTATTTCATTAAAGGAACCGTATCGCTTCCTATGTGAAGATTTATTTTCTTTTTGAACCTACTCCCTCTATAGCGATTGCTGTTTGGGAGTCTGTTAACCATGGCCAAAAAAATTCTCCTATAGTCTCCGTCGAAATTTTATGATCCACATGCAGTGCCCTGCGTTTCCTTCACACTCCACTCGGGGCTATGGTGCATTCTATGGTTTTACATAGGTAAAAACATTACTGGGAGACTTGCTATTTTCAAAGGTTCTTCCATGTTACTGAGAATTTCAGTTTCTGATGGCGTTGATGCCTTGGGCATTTCCTATATTTCCAAGACTGGTTCCCATAGCCGTATCAGCTAAGAGGCTGGATGTTATTCATTAGGGGGGAAGGAGTAGTTTTAACTGTCTCTACGAGAACTTCTATACCCTTAGTGGATGGTCCGGTGGACAAAATTTAGTCATGGGACGCACACCAGGGTTTACAATGGCAACCATCTGTGTACTTTGCTTCCGTTCCTAGCGTGACGGCATATTAGTGCGATGCGTTGTCTGAGGTTATTAATCAGTAGTTTCCTTGGATACAATCCAGGACTGGATACAGCCTTCAATTGGCTTATTTCTTTATTTCAATTGCTTCCTTTCCAGTTATCAAACTGGGGGCATAGGTAGCTTTGTTCCAGCTCTTAGAACCTTGTGGTTAGAGCCTTGTTTTTTGGATATGTGTGTTAAGATTTGGATGAACACACAGCTTGTTGTTGAATCAGAGATTGCATGGGGAACATGCTCTGGTCCGGGATCGGATCTCGTAGGAGACTGACTTTCCGTTTGCGCTCAGGTTTGGTTTCTATCTCAAATGTTTTCCTTTCTGAGGTAGTTTCTACTCTCTAGATTGTCTGGGGATCAGACAAAGGGAGAGAAGTCCTTACACTGCGTACGAGTCCTTTCAGACCCGGGAGTGGTTGTTCCAGTTCTAATACTGGTACTGTATCTGGGGTTATCGGTCGGGTTGTGGTTCCTGAAAAATTGGAATCTTCAGACCATTTTGTATGAAGGGTACTGTCCTTCAGGATGGACACTATTAATTTGTTTCTTTTCTCCCTTGATCTTAGGGGGTCAACTTATGTCAACGGTGGATTGAAGGTCAAGTGCCTTCATGTGCCGTTCACGAGAATTTTCTCGAGTTCTGGGGTTTGCCTTTATGGACAAGCACTTCCCGTTCGTGGTCCTTCCTTTCGCTCTTGCCACAGTTCCGAGTTCTTTCGGAGACTCTGGATTCGCTGTTGGTGGTGCTTCAGTTATGGGACCTTGCAATGGCGCCCTATTTGGCTAATATCTCTAGTCTGAGAGTCATCCTTACAAGTAAGATTTACACGAATATGGTGTTATACTTCCCGTGAGCTCATGGGTGGAAGGTGACTTTGGATAAGTGTTCCTTAGCCCAAAGCACAAGGGTAGCTTTTTGGGAATCTTGTTGGATTCCATATCACTGAAGATTTTTTTGACTGAAGTCAGGAAATCAAGGCAATTCTGGTCTAGTCCTTCAGTCCTCTTCTCGGCCTTCAGTGGCTCAGTACATAGAGGTATTCGGGCTGATGGTGTCGGCAATGGACATTATCCGGACAGTTGGCTAAGCATGCTAAGGCACTGTGGCTAAGCTCTGTAACAAACTGCGGGTTGTGGGTTCAGTCCCCGGTGAGGTCCACTCAATCTTTCATCCTTATAAGGTCAATAGTCTGAGCTGCACCTTGTGTCACTTCAATTTCCGTTTGTTCGTTCCACCTCAGACCTATGCGGTTAAGCATACTCAGGCACTGGAACGGCGATTTTGCAACCTTGTCTCCTCGAATGTCTCTGGCTCGGGATACAAGGGATTTTTTTCTTATTGGTTGTCTGTGGTTCCCCTATCTTAGGGAGTGTGGACTCAAGCGGCGTCTGTTCTTTTTATAGACTTCCTGCAACTGAGTGCAAGCTTCGAGACTCTTCTGGGCTGGCCTCAGTTAGCTTCGGCCCATTTTCTTTCTCCTTATCTGTCAGTGTTCCATATCCCAGAAGTGGTCTCTTGGGAAGCGGATTTTCTGAGTAGTCAGATTTTTCATCCGGGAGCATGGGTACTCCATCCGGGAGTATTCTCCAACCTGATTTTCTAAAAGGGTCAGCTGGAGTTAGATCTCATGGCATCTTGCAGACTGCCTGGCTTTTTAGATACTGGTCCAGGTTCAGGGCACCAGTCCGAGCTGATAACTGCCTTGGCGTTTCTTTGGTCCTTCAGTCTAGAAGGTCTATTTTCCCCTGTTTGCGATTCTTGCCGGGTGATTGTTCAATCAAATAGGAGAAGGCATCAGTGCTCCTCCTCGCTTCTGCGTGGCCTTGCAGGATTTGGTATGCCGATCTGGTGATCATGTCATCCCAGCTATCTGGGACACTTCTGTTGCAGAAGGACCTTTTATTCAGTGTCCCTTCTTCCACCCAAGTTAAGTTTCTCTGAGGCTGATTGCTTGGGGATGGAACGCTTGTTCCTATTCAAGCGAGGTGTCTTAGATTTGGTATTAGAAGCATTAATTCCAGCTTGTAAGCCTGTAATTGGGATGATTTGCCATAAGATAGAGCATAAATGTCTTATTGGTGTGAATCCAAGGGTTACTCTTGGAGTAGAGTTTGGATTTCCAGGATTTGGTTACTCCAGTGTCAGGCAGATGTCCCAGACGTTCAATCCTTTTGTCAGGCTCTGATTAGAGTCAGGCCGGGGTTTTCTACAATTGCTCCTCCATGGAGTTTAATTTTAGATTTTAATGGTTCTTCAAGGGGTTTTGTTGAACCTCTGCTTTCCATAGATATTCAGTTGCTATCTTGGTAAGTTTTTAAAGTCAAATATAGGCACAGTATCAATGAGTAAAGATAGGATAGAGGAGGTAATGTGTATAACCTCAGTGCTGCCCCTTTAAATTAATATAAAAAAATAGGAAAAGGAAATGGGAGAGTATAGAGGGGATATTAAGCACTCTTACACCTATCGCTTGTAATAAGCTGTAAAATTACAGCATAAAATATCTGCTAGCGAATAATAAATGTTTATATTAGTATTAAAACCTATAATCTTTATTAAGGAATTTATTTAAAAATGAATGACTAAGGTGATAAACATCACCTATCATTACACACACAGATATATTACCTAAAGGTACATCACAATTACTGCACTGCTGTTATCATGTCACCCCCCTGTATACCTGGACGATATCAGGAACCGTTGGCTTCAGGTGTCAGGGGTAGCATGAGGCAACAGTTAATGCAGCAAAAATAATTATAAGTGGTATAAGTTGAGTAATAAAAATAGTTTAAAAACAAGTTGAACTACACAAACATGTTTCAGCTGTTGCACAACCTTTCTCAATGTGATTCAGCAAGTGAACTGACAAACCTGATTCTCTGCCAGGTGCTGCCTTTTAAACCCCTAGGCAGGGGCGGAACTATCAGTGGTGCAGAGATCGCAGTTGCGACCGGGCCCAGCAGGTCCAACCCTGGAGGGGGGCCCTCAGCACAACAAAACTTTTTTTCAAACTTTTTACTTTTTTTTTTACAACAAACATTTTTGTTTCAGTATTTTTTTCAGTGGCTGCGTGCCTGCATAATTTGAACAGTTTTAAATCAGAGCGTTGCCGCAGGTTACCATGGCAACGCTCTGAAACATTTGCTGGCTGCTGACTGAGCGGGAAAGAAGGAGGCTGCGACTCTGCGAGGCAGGAGAATGAGCTGACTGAATTTGACTATTGGAACAGCGTGGAAGGTACAGCACATAACACACGTTTCCTGCTGTGACTGAGCTCATGACACAACACAATCTATGGAATAAAGGTGGAAATCACCAGAGGGAGTCAGACTATAAACTAGTATACAGCAGGTGTTAAAAAAAACTGCACGGCATTACTTAAAAAATACTGTCAAAATCGTGCACAATGCTGTAAACACACGGGTTTGTACTTTTATTTCACTCAGTATAAAGTATAATTATTTTGAAACTTACAATCCTATTAAATTAATTACTATTAGAAATCTCAAAATATTTGAACAAGTGTTAGAAATACAGTGTCTTGCATAGAAGTATATGAGTATGGATCTCAAATTGTGTATTGCTTTCATGAATTAGTGACAATCGGGATATACTAAAAAAGCAATGGCAAAAGTTTCATAGCAACAAAACCAGGAGACGTATAACAGAGATATTTGAGAAGGATATAAGTTTAACCCAAGTACAGTAGCAGTGGAGATGTCAGAATGCAGCCAGTAACCCAGAGTACAGGTCAGCTGCATGTTCTGTTGTGGCCCGTGCTGAAAGTAATTTTTCTCCTTAGCTTAGCTGTGGTAGCTGTAGATTCTCCTCTCAAACGCCCCTGTCAAACGGAGCCATTAAGACAGCAGTGGGGGTTGGGCTGATCATGCCTGATAGCATAGAGAAGACAACGAAGAAAGGTTTGTAACCCTTTATTTGCAACTTGCAGTGTTTTTAGGCTGCTGGTTTTATGGCTGTCTCTCTTAAAACACAACTTGATATTACCATGATGAGGCTGAGGGACAATTGCTGGGTGTATGTGATCCCACCAACAGTTTTCATCCTAGCACTGCTGGAATATTTAATACTTGCAGCTTCTCAGATACAACTACATGGTCTGCACCTACTTAAGTGAAGTCCCTTCCCTCCCCCCTCTCTCTGCCCCTGACAGTTTATTTGAGATAAACACTGCACAGTTCAGTCCACATAAATCAATAAACAAAGTTAAGAGGAGTAAGATGCTAGTGCACTAAGTATGCTTTGTTTATTTGCTGTTAAGGGGAAACTTACTGAAAAAAAAAAGCTTTTCAACATTAATTACTATTTGAGGGATGTCTTGCTTATTTTCATTTCACTAAACATGTATATTTTTTTTTTCAATTTTTTTTTATTTCAGGGAATAATACAGGTCCCTAGTTCTGCTGTTCTGAATTGATGTATTTATATTCTAGATGTACTTGTGCAGTTTACGTCCAATCTCTACTGTATCTGACATCTTTCTATGCCCACCTTTTTTTTCATGGGCTTCATTCCACTGCAGTGTTAGTTTAGTGAAGAGTGGTGTAAATTAAAATTGCTGGTGTGTGTTTCTAACTGTATGTGTGACAGTGTGTGTAACTGTGTATGTGGCACTATCTGTATGTGAGGCAGCCTGTAAGTCTGACTAAATGTCTGTGTGACAGTGTGTGTAACTGTGTATGTGGCACTATCTGTATGTGAGGCAGTCTGTGTAAGTCTAAATGTCTGTGTAACATGTGATTGTGTGTATGTACGAGTTACTGTCAGCATGTCTGTGTAGTGTGTGAGAGACTATCAGCAGACATCAGTGTGACCAAATTGAGAGATTGTGTATTACTGCGTGTGTACATCTGACAGCTTGATTAGCTACATGTGCATAACAGGGGTTAGTCTTTCTGTTTTACCCATTGGTGTTTGTGTGTGTATGTATGTGACTGCGTGTGTATTTATGCATGTGTGTGTATTTATGCATGTGTGTGTATGTATGTATGTGACTGTGTGTGTATTTATGCGTGTGTGTGTGTATGTATGTATGTATGTGACTGTGTGTGTATTTATGCATGTATGTGTGTGTGTATATGTTTTGTGGAACCAGCAAATTACAGACCTTGTTACTACAGCATGGGGGGGGTCAGGGGTAAACAGTGTCACTATACAGTATCACTATATACAGTACGGGGGGGCTGGACCATGTCACAGACTTCTCTGGTCACTTTATAAAGTATTGGGGCGGGTAGGGTCAGGCCAGCCACCTCACCGGCAGATTACAGACTGTGTCACTAACTCACTATATACAGTACTGGTGGGTTAAACAGTGTCAATATGTACAGTAATAGGGGGTCAGACCATCTCACAGACTGTGGGCACAGGGTACCTCATTTTGCAGACATGTAATCTGATTCACATTTTTTTTTTCTGGGTTAAATATTTTAAAAAAAATATGTATCAAATTCACATTTTTTTTGGGTGGGGTAGGGGGGTGGGGGGCCCTTCTTAGATTCTTGCACCTGGGCCCTGTGGTTTCTAGTTACGCCTCTGCCCCTAGGTAAGGAGATGCTAAACCAATCAGCTGAAGTCTGTAGTGCATGCCTCTAGGATAACCTATCAGTGTCCTCAGTTTATCTGAATCCTAGTTGTGGTTGGTAGCAGTCTCCTAATTGGATGAAAATCGTCACAGTCTATTCCTCTCATAAATTACTATTCAGTACACACCTCTGGAAAAAAAAAAAAAACACCACGAAACGAACTATTATTGTATAAGTCTTCGTTCAGTGATATGTACTCCTATGTAATCATAACATTTACTATTTGTTGACATATATTCCATGTCATCTGAAAAACTGCTGTTAGTATAGAATATACCATTTCAGCTACTAATACCAATGAATACATTATGGATATATTATCCTTACTTATGTATTTGTCAGTTATTGAAAACATAGAGGGCTTCATATCTTTCCAAATTGGGTCGGTGTGTTGATTATGTGATATAGTCAGATCTGTATAATTTTAATCATCCTGGGGATACGCATGAATATTTGAATAAATAATAATTATAAATATAAATATATAGGAAGTATGCACCATATGAATGTATAGCTTCATGAGCTAAAGTGATATGAAATATGTGTCTGCAGTATACACAAGTTACCTTACTCAATTCACTCTACAGTATTATAGCTCCATGAAGTGGCTCTCACAGTCAAATTTATTATGTGTTTAACACGCTCAGATAGGGACTTTTTAATCTTGTCAATTCTAAGCATTGTACACTTTTCATGGCATAGTGGAAAGTCAATTCGGGGTGCATACCCTATATTAAGGGTTTACTATCTACTAAATCATGATATGTATATCATCATAAATTACTCTTCCCAGAGTTATCCTAATTGCATATTCTCAATTACGGCTTAAAAAATAATAATAAGATGATGCATTGATACAATATACAGTGGAAGACAACTATCATTCTGGATTAATATATACAATCCCATATTAATGTCAGATGGGCGTAACTGTTCATCCACCAATGTAGTAATGTTTATATCATAGTGGGTCCCCTGTGTATAATTCACCCATATTACTCGCATATGGAAATTAATATTTGCCCACATATATAGTAATATGTTCATGTATAAGTCCACTATGTAATAAGTATCTTAGATTAGTAGTTTACAAATAAACCCAGAAATTATTATTTTCATTCATACCATGGGGCATCACAGAGTTTAATTTAAAAATCCAGCTGGCTTCTTTTTTGAGTAATATTTGTTCGATGTTCCCTTCTCTAATCCCAGGTTTAGCAGTTTCTAATCCCCAACATTTGAAAGACTTAGTGTTGCCATTATGGTGTTGTAGGAAGTGTCTCGCTACACTGGTTAATTTCTTGCCTCTCTCTAGAGTCTTACTGGCAGATCTAATATTGCTCATGTGCTCTATCATTCTTGTGCTGAGGCATCTGGTCGTCATTCCTACGTAAATTAAATTACATTCGCACGATACACAGTATATAACATTGGTGCTTTTGCAGTTAATATGACTGTTGATTATCCATTTTTTATGGAATCTGTCAAATATAAACTTCTTTTTTATCATATGTGGGCATACACTACAATCTCCACAAGCGATTGATCCTTTATATAAGGGTCATTTTTTCGCATTTCTGGAAAGTGACTGGTTGTTAGGCAGTCACTTAAGTTGTTTGCCCTTCTATATGTAAAGAGTGGTTTATCAGGTATGACAGTTTCCAATATTTCATCTGCTTTTAAAATATGCCAATGTTTCTGAACAATGCTGGAGATTGATTGGCTCTGATTGGTATATGTAGATATAAACCTGAGAGAATTGGAGGATTCTTTATTATTAGGTTTTAAAAGTTCAGCTCTATCTCTTCCTAAGGCTCTATTGTACGCTTTGGCTAGAGCTTTCTTAGTGTAACCTCTTTGTAGTAGCCTCAATCTCAAGTCGTTTGCTGCTTTCTTGAGGGATTCTACAGAGGAACAGTTTCTGCGAATTCTGAGGTATTCCCCCATGGGTAGACTTTTGATGGTATTGGGATGGTGGAAGCTATCAGCACTTAATATATTATTTGTAGATGTTGGTTTTCTATAAGTGTCTGTCTCCAGTTAGCTTTCACTCTTTCTGATAGTAATATCAAGAAACTCCAATTTGTGTTTGTCATTATAAATGGTAAGGAACAGTCCTAAAGGATTCGTATTTAGGGTGGCAATAATTCTGTGGTTTTCTCCCACACAAAGAAGATGTTATCTATATACCTGGACCAGTGGGTGATGAATTGTGTGAACCGATCATTAGTATCATGAAATACTACGGTTTCTTCCCACCAGCCCAGGTATATACCAATCAGAGCCAATCAATCTCCAGCATTGTTCAGAAACATTGGCATATTTTAAAAGCAGATGAAATATTGAAAACTGTCATTCCTGATAAACCACTCTTTACATATAGAAGGGCAAACAACTTAAGTGACTGCCTAACAACCAGTCACTTCTCCAGAAATGCGAAAAAATTACCCTTATATAAAGGATCAATCGCTTGTGGAGATTGTAGTGTATGCCCACATATGATAAAAAAGAAGTTTATATTTGACATATTCCATAAAAAATGGATAATCTACAGTCATATTAACTGCAAAAGCACCAATGTTATATACTGTGTATCGTGCAAATGTAATTTAATTTACGTAGGAATGACAACCAGATGCCTCAGCACAAGAATGATAGAGCACATGAGCAATATTAGATCTGCCAGTAAGACTCTAGACAGAGGCAAGAAATTAACCAGTGTAGCGAGACACTTCCTACAACACCATAATGGCAACACTAAGTCTTTCAAATGCTGGGGATTAGAAACTGCT